>NC_053023.1:670040504-670202851 GCF_003073215.2 Triticum urartu
GTTAGGGACACAAGAGACTCTTTGTTATTTGGTTGCAGGGTTGTTTGAGAGAGACCATCTTCATCCTATGCCTCCCACGGATTGATAAACCTTAGGTCATCCACTTGAGGGAAATTTGCTACTGTCCTACAAACCTATGCACTTGGAGGCCCAACAACATCTACAAGAAGAAGGTTGTGTAGTAGACATCAAGCTCTTTCCTGGCGCCGTTGCCAGGGAGATTAGTGCTTGAAGGTATATCTTTAGATCTTGCAATCGAATCTTTTAGTTTCTTGTTTTATCACTAGTTTAGTTTATAAAAGAAAATTTAAAAAATGGAATTGAGGATACCTCATATGCTTCATCTTTTCAATGTCTTTCGTGAAATAAGGATTCTGATAATTGTGGTCAAGTGTTAGAAGAAGAATGCATTAGAATGTTTGGCACTAAATCTTTGTATGATGAGCATGATTGCAATGTTGTTAGTATGAATTCTTTGAATATCCATGATGCTAATGATATGCAAAGCCACAAGCTTGGGGATGCTATGTTTGATGAAGATGATATTTTTTGTCCCCCAAGTTTTGATGAGCAAATTTATTATGATGATAGCACGCCTCCTATTTATGATGATTATATTGATGAAAGTGGGTTTGGAAGAGTGACAACTTTAGGAAGTGATGATCCCACTATTTTGGAGGGTGTTGAATCTTATTGTGATAATTATGAAAGTGGATTTGGAGAGGTCGCGACTTTATTTAGTAATGATTGCACTATCTCGGAAGAGGTTCCAATTGATTATGAGAACAAAGTTGCTATCTATGATGATTATTGTGATGACTTTTATGCTATTGAGAATAATGATATCCATGAAAATTTTCATCATGATTTTAACTTTCAATTGGATTATGCCTCACATGATATTTATTTCTTTGAGTTTGCTCCCACTACTATTCATGAGAAGAATTTTGCTTATGTGGAGAATAGTAAATTTTCTATGCTTGTAGATCATGAAAAGAATGCTTTATGTGATGGTTATATTGTTGAATTCATTCATGATGCTACTGAAAATTATTATGAGGGAGGAACATATGCTTGTAGGAGTTGCAATAATATCAAGTTTCCTCTCTATGTGCTTAAAATTTTGAAGTTATGCTTGTTTTACCTTCCTATGCAAGTTGATTATTGTTCCCATAAATTGTTTGCTCACAAAATCCCTATGCATAGGAAGTGGGTTAGACTCAAATGTGCTAGTCATATTCTTCATGATGCTCTCTTTATGTTTCAATTCTTATCTTTTATGTGAGCATTGAAATCATCATGCCCAGCTAGGGGCGTTAAACGATAGCACTTGTTGGGAGACAACCCAATTTTATTTTTGTTCCTTGCTTTTTGCTCCTGTTTATTAATAAATAATTCATCTAGCTTATGTTTAGATGTGGTTTTATGTTTTAATTAGTGTTTGTGCCAAGTAGAACCTTTGGGAAGACTTGGGTGAAGTCTTTGAGATCTTGCTGTAAAAAACAGAAACTTTAGCACTCACGAGATTTGCTGCCATGTTTTACTCGAGAGTGCGATTAGGTTGATTATTTTTGAAGATGATTAATAGACAAATTCCTCACGTTCAGCAATTTATTTTAGAATTTTTGGGGTTCCAGAAGTATACGTGTGATCCAGATTACTACAGACTGTTCTGTTTTTGACAGATTCTGTTTTCCATGTGTTGTTTGCTTATTTTGATGAATCTATGAGTAGTATCGGAGGGTATGAACCATATATGAGTTGGAATACAGTAGATATTATACCAATATGAATTTATAATGAGTTCACAACAGTACCTAAGTGGTGATTTATTTTCTTATACTAACGGAGCTTACGAGTTTTCTGTTAAGTTTTGTGTTGTGAGTTTTCAAGTTTTGGGTAAAGATTCGATGGACTATGGAATAAGTGGTGGCAAGAGCCTAAGATTGGGGATGCCCGGAAAGGCATCCCCTCTTTCGTCTTCGTTCATCGGTAACTTTACTTGGAGCTATATTTTTATTCATCACATGATATGTGTTTTGCTTGGAGCATCATTTTATTTTTTTATTTTTGCTTACTGTTTGAATAATATCCCAAGATTTGAAATTCTTAAATGTTAGAGAGTCTTCACATAGTTGCATAATTATTCGACTACTCATTGATCTTCACTTATATCTTTCGGAGTAGTTTATCATTTGCTCTAGTGCTTCACTTATATCTTTCTAGAGCATGGTGGTGGTTTTATTTTATAGAAATAGATGAACTCTCATGCTTCACTTATATTATTTTGAGAGTCCTTTATAACATCATGGTAATTTGCTTTGGCTATAAAATTAGTCCTAATATGATAGGCATTCAAGATGGGTATAATAAAAACTTTCATATAAAGTGAATTGAATACTATGAGAAGTTTGATACTTGATAATTGTTTTGAGATATAAAGGTGGTAATATTAGAGTTGTGCTAGTTTAGTAATTGTGAAATTGAGAAATACTTGTGTTGAGGTTGGCAAATCCCGTAGCATGCAGGTATGGTAAATGTTGTGTGACAAATTTGAAGCATGGGATGTTCTTTGATTGCTTTCCTTATGAGTGGCGGTCGGGGACAAGCGATGGTCTTTTCCTACCAATCTATCCCCCTAGGGGCATGCGTAGTAGTACTTTGCTTTGAGGGCTAGTAAATTTTTGCAATAAGTATATGAGTTCTTTATGACTAATGTGAGTCTATGGATATTATGCATTCTCACCCTTCCATCATTGCTAGCCTCTTCGGTACCGTGCATTACCCTCTCTCGCCTTAAGAGTTGGTGCAAACTTCGCCGGTGCATCCCAACCCCGTGATACGATACGCTCTATCACACATAAACCTCCTTATATCTTCCTCAAAGCAGCCACCATACCTACCTATTATGGCATTTCCATAGCCATTCCGAGATATATTGCCATGCAACTTTCCACCGTTCCGTTTATTATGACACGCATCATCATTGTCATATTGCCTTGCATGATCATGTAGTTGACATCGTATTTGTGGCAAAGCCACCATGCTAATTTTTCATACATGTCACTTTTGATTCATTGCATATCCCGATACACCACCGGAGGCATTCACATAGGGTCATATTTTGTTCTAAGTATTGAGTTGTAATTCTTGAGTTGTAAGTAAATAAAAGTGTGATGATCATCATTATTAGAGAATTATCCCATGTGAGGAAAGGATGATGGAGACTATGATTCCCCCACAAGTCGGGATGAGACTCCAGACGAAAAAAGAAGAGAGGAAAAAAGAGGCCAAGAAAAAAAAGAGAAGGCCCAAATAAATAAATAAAAAGAGGGAAAAAGAGAGAAGGGACAATGTTACTATCCTTTTTCCACAGTTGTGCTTCAAAGTAGCACCATGATCTTCATGATAGAGAGTCTCTTATTTTGTCACTTTCATATACTAGTGGGAATTTTTCATTATAGAACTTGGCTTGTATATTCCAATGATGGGCTTCCTCAAATGCCATAGGTCTTCATGAGCAAGCAAGTTGGATGCACACCCACTTAGTTTGTTTGATGAGCTTTCATATATTTATAGCTCTAGTGCATCCGTTGCATGGCAATCCCTACTCCTTGCATTGACATCAATCGGTGGGCATCTCCATAGCCCATTTATTAGCCGCGTCAATGTGAGACTTTCTCCTTTTTTGTCTTCTCACATAGCCCCTATCATCATACTCTATTCCACCCATAGTGCTATGTCCATGGCTTGCGCTCATGTATTGCATAAGGGTTGAAAAGGCTGAAGCGCGTTAAAAAGTATGAACCAATTGCTCGGCTTGTCATCGGGGTTGTGCATGATGGGAGCATTTTGTGTGACGAAAATGAAGCATGACCAAACTATATGATTTTGTAGGGATAAGCTTTCTTTGGCTATGTTATTTTGATAAGACATAATTGCTGGGTTAGTATGCTTGAAGTATTATTATTTTTATGTCAATATTAAACTTTTGTCTTGAATCTTATGGATCTGAATATTCTTGCCACAATAAATAAAATTACATTGATAATTATGTTAGGTAGCATTCCACATCAAAAATTCTGTTTTATCATTTACCTACTCGAGGATGAGCGGGAATTAAGCTTGGGGATGCTTGATACGTCTCCAACGTATCTATAATTTTTTATTGTTCCATGGTATTATATTATCCATCTAGGATGTTTTATATGCATTTATATGCTATTTTATATGATTTTTGGGACTAACCTATTAACCTAGAGCCCAGTGCCAGTTTCTGTTTTTTCCTTGTTTTTGAGTATCACAGAAAAGGAAAACCAAACGGAGTCCAATTGACCTGAAACTTGACGAAGCTTATTTTTGGACAAGAAGAAGGCCATGGAGTAAAAGAGTGTTGGGGAACGTAGTAATTTCAAAATTTTCCTACACACACAGGATCATGGTGCTTGATACGTCTCCAACGTATCTATAATTTTTGATTGCTCCATGATATATTATCTTCTGTTTTGGACATTATTGCGCTTTATTATCCACTTTTATATCATTTTTGGGACTAAACTATTGACCCAGAGCCCAGTGCCAGTGCCAGTTTTTGTTTTTTCCTTGTTTTAGAGTATCGCAGAAAAGGAAAATCAAACGGAGTCCAATTGACCTAAAACTTCACGGAAGTTATTTTTGGAAGGAAACCAACCTGATAGACTTGGAGTGCACGTCAGGAAAGAAACGAGGGAGCCACGAGGTAGGGGAGCGCGCCCTCCACCCTCGTGGGCCCCTCGTGGCTCCCCTGACGTACTTCTTCCTCCTATATATATATCCATATACCCTAAACCGATCGGGGAGCACAATAGATCGGGAGTTCCGCTGCCAGAAGCCTCCGTAGCCACCGAAATCCAATCTAGACCCGTTCCGGCACCCTGCCGAGGGGGAGATCCCTCTCCGGTGGCCATCTTCATCATCCCGGTGCTCTCCATGACGAGGAGGGAGTATTTCTCCCTCAGGGCCGAAGGATATGTACCAGTAGCTATGTGTTTGATCTCTCTCTCTCTCATGTTCTTGAGGTGATACGATCTTGATGTATCGCGAGCTTTGCTATTATAGTTGGATCTTATGATGTTTTCTCCCCCCTCTACTCTCTTGTAATGGATTGAGTTTTCCCTTTGAAGTTATCTTATCGGATTGAGTATTTAAGGATTTGAGAACACTTGATGTATGTCTTGCGTGGGATACCTGTGGTGACAATGGGGTATTCTAGTGATTCACTTGATGTATGTTTTGGTGATCAACTTGTGGGTTCCGCCCATGAACCTATGCATAGGGGTTGGCACACGTTTTCGTCTTGATTCTCCGGTAGAAACTTTGGGGCACTCTTTGAAGTACTTTGTGTTGGTTTGAATAGATGAATCTGAGATTGTGTGATGCATATCGTATAATCATACCCACGGATACTTGAGGTGACATTGGAGTATCTAGGCGACATTAGGGTTTTGGTTGATTTGTGTCTTAAGGTGTTATTCTAGTACGGACTCTAGGGCTGTTTGTGACACTTATAGGAATAGCCCAACGGATTGATTGGAAATAATAACTTTGAGGTGGTTTCGTACCCTACCATAATCTCTTCGTTTGTTCTCCGCTATTAGTGACTTTGGAGTGACTCTTTGTTGCATGTTGAGGGATGGTTATATGATCCAATTATGTTATTATTGTTGAGAGGACTTGCACTAGTGAAAGTATGAACCCTAGGCCTTGTTTCCTATCATTACAATATCGTTTACGCTCACTTTATCATTACTTATCTTGATGTTTTTATATTTTCAGATTACAAAAACTATTATCTACTATCCATATACCACTTGTATCACTATCTCTTCGCCGAACTAGTGCACCTATACAATTTACCATTGTATTGGGTGTGTTGGGACACAAGAGACTCTTTGTTATTTGGTTGCAGGGTTTCTTGATAGAGACCATCTTCATCCTACGGCTCCTACGGATTGATAAACCTTAGGTCATCCACTTGAGGGAAATTTGCTACTATCCTACAAACCTCTGCACTTGGAGGCCCAACAACGTTTACAAGAATAAGGTTGTGTAGTAGACATCAAGCTCTTTTATGGCGCCGTTGCTGGGGAGGTGAGTGCTTGAAGGTATATCTTTAGATCTTGCAATCGAATCTTTTTGTTTCTTGTTTTAGCACTAGTTTAGTTTTAAAAGAAAACTAAAAAAATAAAATTGAGTTTGTCTCATACGCTTCATCTTTTTAATATCTTTTGTGAGTATGATGGAAAGGAAAATTGTGCCAAAGTGTTAGAAGAAGAATGCATTAAAATGTTTGGCACTAAATCTTTAAATGATGAGCATGATTGCAATGTTGTTAGTATGAACTCTTTGAATATCCATAGTACTAATGATGATTGCACTAGTTATGATGAAAATGTCTCCTATAAACATGTCAATTTTTGTGGAGTGCATTGGGTTTGCAAATACACACCAAATAGGGAAGATAGATATTGCAAGAGGCATAAGCACCTAGAAACTAAATTGTTGCAAGAAAGGCTAGATGTTTGTGCTAAAGATTTAAATTTTCTTGGCCGTAGTTGTGGACTTTGCAATGAACAGGGTCATTTAGCTATCCGATGCAAATTGTTTCATGATCTAATCGTGTCCAAAAATTGTGATGACTTGATTTCCCTTGCACATTATAATGAACTTAGTTTGCTTATGGGCTACGAAGAAATGAAACATATAACTAAGCATCTTCCAGAATTTTCCCGTTATAAACTTCTTGGTTTTGATCTAGAGGAAATTTATATGTATTGTGCGGTGAATTGTATTGAAAATCCTTATATTGCCAACTACATAAAGAAAAGAAAACAAATAGAAGATGAAGAGAATACTAATGAAAGGGAAGAGACTTCCCAATACCCTCCTATTATTTCTTATGATGAATCAGGTAACGAGGAAGAGCCTCCTATTCAACCAATCTCATTAATAAGGAGCTCCAAAAATAGGATTGAACCCACACATGATGTGGTGAAGAAGAAGAAAAGAAAAAGGAAGAGAGGTAAAAAGATATCTCCCCCAAATAATGCTGCTCCTATTACTATTGTGCCTCATGAAAATATAATTGTGGAAGATAATGATACTTCTTATGATCTTGAAAATCTTTTTGGCACTTGCTTTGGAAGAATATGATAATTGCTATACTATTGGTGCTATCCATACTATTGATGATGAGGGTGATTATGCTTATGATATGAAAAGGCCCAAGGTTGGGGATGCTATGTTTGATGAATATGATGTTTTTGAGAATATATTTGCTGCAATTAATGTTTGTCCCAAGCTTGGGGATGCTACGTTTAATGAAGATGATATTTTTAGTCTCCCAAGTTTTGATATGCAAATTTATAATGATGATATCATGCCTCCTACTTATGATGATTATTGTGATGATACTTATGCTATAAAAAGTAGTGATTATATTTATAAAACTGGTCATGATTATGGTTACCCCTTTTCTGAACATTACTCTTTTAATGTGGAAACAATTTATAGTATTCGAGTCTCTTATGATACTCCCACTATTCCGAATAAGAAGAATCTTCCTTATGTGGAGAGTAGTAAATTTTCTATGCTTGTAGATAATGAAAAGAATGCTTTAGGTGCTGGTTATATTGTTGAATTCATTCATTATGCTACTGCAAATAATTATGAGGGAGGAACTTATGCTTGTAGGAACTGCAATAATATCAAGTTTCCTCTCTATGTGCTTAAAGTTTTGAAGTTATGCTTGTTTTACCTTCCTATGCAAGTTGATTCTTGTTCCCACAAGTTGTTTGCTCACAAAATCCCTATGCATAGGAAGTGGGTTAGACTTAAATGTGCTATCCATATTCTTCATGATGCTCTCTTTATGTTACAATTCTTATCTTTTATGTGAGCATCGTTGAAATCATCATGCCTAGTTAGGGGCGTTAAACGATAGCCCTTGTTGGGAGGCAACCCAACTTTATTTTTGTTCCTTGCCTTTTGTTCCTGTTTAGTAATAAATAATTCATCTAGCCTATTTTTATATGTGGTTTTATATTTTAATTAGTGTTTGTGCCAAGTAGAACCTTTGGGAAGACTTGGGTGAAGTCTTTGCGATCATGCTGTAAAAAACAGAAACTTTAGCGCTCACGAGAATTGCTGCCATTTTTTATTGGAGAGTGATATTTAGTTAATTCTTTTTGCAGATGATTAATAGATAAATTCCTCAGGTACACCAATTTATTTTATAATTTTATGAGTTCCATAAGTATACGTTTGATCCAGATTACTACAGACTGTTCTGTTTTTGATAGATTCTGTTTTCAATGTGTTGTTTGCTTATTTTGATGAACCTATGAGTAGTACCGGAGTGTATGAACCATAGAGAAGTTGGAATACAGTGGATGTTACACCAATATGAATTTATAATGAGTTCATTACAGTACCTTATGATGGTGATTTGCTTTCTTATACTAACGGAGCTTACGAGTTTTCTGTTAAGTTTTGTGTTGTGAAGTTTTCAAGTTTTGGGTAAAGATTCGATGGACTATGGAATAAGGAGTGGCAAGAGCCTAAGCTTGGGGATGCCCAAGGCACCCCAAGGTAATATTCAAGGACAACCAAGAGCCTAAGCTTGGGGATGCCCCGAAAGGCATCCCCTCTTTCGTCTTCGTTCATCGGTAACTTTACTTGGAGCTATATTTTTATTTACCACATGATATGTGTTTTGCTTGGAGCGTAATTTTATTTTGCTTTGCTTGCTGTTTAAATAAAATACCAAGATATGAAATTATTAAATGTTAGAGAGTCTTCATATATGTCGGTGTTCTGGGAACGGGGGTCCCTAGACTTACCTGCCTGCAGCCTGCGGCGTGGCTCAAAGGGGGGCCCAGCATGACCCATCTTCACCAACACAAACCCAAGACCCTCGCGAGGGGCCAAGCCTTGCGGGGAGGACGACGCGAAGCTTCCTCAGGCACGGCCTCGTCGGGCTGGCTCACGAGGAGGCGGAGAGATCAAGGCGGGGTACCTCACGAGGTGCCCATGACGCAAGCCATGACAACTCAGGGCGCCAGGCGGGTGCCAGCCCGCGCAGCGTCCTCCTTTCCTCTTTGGTGCAAGGGGGCAAGTGCAGCCGCAGAGTACCGAGGCATCAGGCAAAGGTTGCCATTTCGGTGCAACGAGACCAAGACCAGGAGGACTACGAGACGGAGGTCACCGTGGAGCCCAAGAAGGCGTCATCACCAGAGATTTGCGCAGGCGAAGACTACTTTTGTCAGGATAGCTGATACCTGCTGTCCCCCTTCAAATTAGCCCGCCATTGTTGGCTCCCTTCCCGCTCAATATTTGGGAAGAGGACCAGGGCCTCTATAAATAGGACCAGCCACCCACACAGCAAGGGGGTCGGTCGGGAGGAGAGCAGAGAGAGAGAGAGAGAGAGAGAGAGAGAGAGGTGGCTGAACTCCTCCCAGCAGTTCATCGCCTCAGCCAAGAACAGACCCTCGCAAGGCTGTTCTTCCTTGTATTGTTCATCATCATCAGCCCAAGAGGCAATCCACCACACCACACACTGGAGTAGGGTATTACACCACAACGGTGGCCCGAACCAGTATAAACCCTGTGTCTCTTGTGTTGTTCTTTCCTTAGTTTTAGATCCTAGCATGGCGGAGGGGTGCAGGTAGGTAGGAGGCGAAATCTCCGCGCGCACCCTAGTGTTCGAACCTCAAGGGTCTGCCGGAACCCGAAATCCGACATTTGGCGCGCCAGGTAGGGGTGCGCCGGAATTCGTCTTCCACCGCCCCGTTCTCCTCCGACCGTCACGCCCATGTCTGATGCTCGTCGGGCCCGCGCCGAGCATCGGGCCGCACTCGCTTCCCGCGTCGCCCAGACGGCCCCTGTCGGCGGGCATCCACGCCGTTCCCCGTCACCTGCCGTCAACGCCGCCACCGGCCCGGCGGGGGACGAGCGGCAAGCATCGTCTCAGCATCCATCTGTGCGCCAAGACGGCCGCACCGCAACTCCCTCGCTCGCCCCAGCTGGTTCTTCGTCCCGCGCGCTCCGCGCGCCCATGGGGCCCCGCAACCTCTCCCCCGCCTATCGCGCTGCACCGACACCCCCAGTCATCGCAGCCCTCTTGGGCGGCTCGCAGGCGCCGCCTACAAGTTACCACGTCAAGCCATTCATCCGCCGGGTCAGTGCCGCTTCCATGCGGCAGGGGGCTCCCCTGGATCGGGCGGCGCCCGAGACCGGCCCGAGCTTCAGCTCGGAGGACCACCCCTCCAACTCGGCCTGCTCGGGCGCGCTCCCCATATTGTGCACCCCCACCATCTGCCAGGTGGCCGTCACCAGAACTCTCATCGATGGCGGGGCAGGCCTCAGCGTGCTCTCAGTCGAGGCCTTCAACCTCCTCTGCATACCCCTGGAACGGCTGCAGCACAGCCGGCCCTTCTCAGGCGTTGGGGGCAGGTCGTCCGGCTCCTTGGGACAGATCCGGCTCCCAGTGACCTTCGGCACCTACGACAACTTCCGCACGGAGCTGGTCGACTTCGACATCGCCCCCATCGGCCTCCCCTACAACGCCATCCTCGGCTACCCGGCGCTGGCCCAATTCATGGCCGCGACGCACCCGGCGTACAACCTCATGAAGATGCCCGGGAGCAGCGGTGTCCTCACCATGCACGGGGACACTGGGGACGCTCTGCGGGTGCTCAACCTCATCTTCAAGACAGCGGCATCGGCACAGCCCGCCGCCTTGGAGGCCCCCGAGCCCAAGGGGGCTGCGCCCGCCAAGAAGAAACAGTTGTTCACCCAAGACAAGGCAGAAACCAAGCAGATACCCGTCGATGAGGACGGATCCACCAACGCCACTTTCACCATAGGCGCCCACCTCAAACCCGAGCAGGAGGAGGTGAAAGCACAAGTGCTCCCTAGGTGGTTTTGATAATTGATGACAACATATCTCTTCTTGGACTAACATTTCTATCTAGCATGTTTCAGATAAGTTCAACAATGGAGTGGCATGGACTAAAGGTTGTGGGAACTCCTTCAAGATGCTAAGGACAAAGGATTGGCTAAAGCTTCAAGGTCAAGACTCTTCATTTTACATTTTAGTGATCCAAGATCACATTGAGTCCATAGGAAAAGCCAATACTATCAAGGAGGGATGAGGTGTTGCTTAATGAGCCTTTTGCTTCATGTGCTTAGTGATATGCTCCAAAACCCTCAACTACTTTCCCATATCCACATATGACCTAAACCCTAAGCCAAACTCGGTCCTACCGGTTCTTTCTATCCGGCGCCACCGAGTTTCACTTGTCATAAGCCACTTCCAAACCCTAGCAATTCGGTTCTACCGATAGGGATCTCGGTCTCACCGAGATGGGATTGCAAACTCTCTGTTTCCCTTTCGTAACTTTTCGGTCTCACCAAAAGAGCGAATCGGTCCCACCGAGCTTGCAATGTAAACTCTTTGTTTCCCTTTTGTAACTTTTCGGTCTCACCGAAAGAGCAAATCGATTCCACCGAGTTTGCCTGACCAACTCTCTGGTTAGCTTATTACCAAACTCGGTCTCACCGAGTTTGTGTAATCGGTCTCACCGAGATTACGTTATGCCCAAACCCTAACCATATCGATCCTACCGAGTTGCATGTCAGTCCCACCGAAAATCTCTAACGGTCACTAGGTCTACCTTTTCGGTCCGACCAAGTTTGTTGATTCGGTCCCACCGAGATTGGAAAACTGTGTGTAATGGTTGGATTTTGTGTGGAGGCTATATATACCCCTCCACCTCCTCTTCATTCGTGGAGAGAGCCATCAGAACACATACACAATTCCAACTCATATGTTCTGAGAGAGAACCACCTACTCATGTGTTGAGACCAAGATATTCCATTCCTACCATATGAATCTTGATCTCTAGCCTTCCCCAAGTTGCTTTCCACTCAAATCTTATTTCCACAAAATCCAAATCCTATGAGAGAGAGTTTAGTGTTGGGGAGACTATCATTTGAAGCACAAGAGCAAGGAGTTCATCATCAACACACCATTTGTTACTTCTTGGAGAGTGGTGTCTCCTAGATTGGTTAGGTGTCACTTGGGAGCCTCCGACAAGATTGTGGAGTTGAACCAAGGAGTTTGTAAGGGCAAGGAGATCGCCTACTTCGTGAAGATCTACCGCTAGTGAGGCAAGTCCTTCGTGGGCGATGGCCATGGTGGGATAGACAAGGTTGCTTCTTCGTGTACCCTTTGTGGGTGGTTGCTTCTTCGTGGACCCTTCGTGGCTGGAGCCCTCCGTGGACTCGCACAACCATTACCCTTCGTGGGTGGAGCCCTCCGTGGACTCGTGCAACCGTTACCCTTCGTGGGTTGAAGTCTCCATCAACGTGGATGTAGGATAGCACCACCTATCCGAACCACGGGAAAAACATCCGTGTCTCCAATTGCGTTTGAATTCTCCAAACCCTTCCCTTTACATTCTTGCAAGTTGCATGCTTTACTTTCCGCTGCCAATATACTCTTTGCATGCTTGCTTGAATTGTGTGATGATTGCTTGACTTGTCCTACAATAGCTAAAATCTGCCAAGAACTAAAATTGGGAAAAGGTTAAGTTTTTATTTGGTCAAGTAGTCTAATCACCCCGCCTCTAGACATACTTTCGATCCTACAAGTGGTATCAGAGCTTTGGTCTCCATTGCCTTGGTTTAATCACCATTGGAGGAAGATGGATGTGTCTACCTTAGGGAGTCTTAGACATAGAGTGCCTATTCTTGATGGAGAGTATTTTCATGAGTGGAAAAATGAGATGCTTGTAATTTTCAATCAATATCATTTGAACAAGTATATTGCTAGCCCTTGTGCACCTCATATTGATCCTTTGCATCCTACCCTAGATGAAGATATTGACATGATTCGCAATCTTAGAACTATTGAGCTCATCATTAGAGGATTGCCCAAAAATTTGATTGCTAGTTTGCCTACTCTTAATTGTGCCTATGCTATATGGAAATTTCTTGAGGAACGATTTCCCGATCATTCCTTGAAAACTTTGGATGAAATTCTCCATAAATCTATTGCCTTGAGTAAGATGAACTCTAGTGATCCTAGTTTTGGTAATTGTCTATTTGAACTTACCAATCTTAAGCATGCTAAAGGAGATGTTGGAATCATTAGTGATATCATATTCGAAGCTATAAGAATTCATAAAGTGACCACTTTGATGATCATTTATCTAATGAATTACCCTCTCTAGGAAATGATGAGTCACAAGATCATGATGAACATGGATATTATGATGATGATGATAGTGCCTTCGATCTTGATGATGCAATGAGACATTTCGGTCTTATGGCAAATCTTCGGGGATATGAATCAGGAGGAAAGGAATGGGTTCTTGATAGTGGATGTACTGATCATATGACCGGAGATGAAGAGATGTTTCACGAGCTTGCTGAAAATGACGGCCCTTGAAAATATGTCACCTTTGGTGATAATTCAAAGGGTAAAGTGGTTGGCCTTGGTAAGGTGGCCATCTCACATGATAGTTCCATTCAAAATGTCATGCTCGTTGAATCTCTTGGCTACAACTTACTTTCAGTATCTAGACTTGCTGATTTCGGTTTGAATGTCCTATTTACTGAGGTAGATTGCCAAGTATTTCGTCGAGACAATCATAAAATGGTCTTTACCGGTATGCGTAGAGGTGATCTTTACATTGTCGATTTCTCTAAAAAGGCACAACCTAAAACTTGCTTTGTTGCTAAATCCTCAAAAGGTTGGTTGTGGCATAGACGACTAGGTCACGTTGGCATGATAAACCTTGACAAGCTTATTAAAGGAAATCATATCCTTGGAGTTAACGATGTCATATTTGATAAGGATAGACTTTGCAGTGCTTGTCAAGCAGGTAAACAGGTTGGAGGAAGACATCCCGTGAAGAACATCATGACCACAAGGAGGCCACTCGAGCTACTTCATATGGATCTTTTTGGTCCCAACACCTACAAGAGTCTCGGTGGAAATTCTTTTGGTCTAGTTATAGTTGATGATTTTTCAAGATTTACGTGGGTGTTCTTTCTTAATGACAAGTCGCAGGTCTAGAAGATCTTCAGAAACTTCACTAGGAAGGCCCAAAATCAGTTTGACGTGAAGATCAAGAAGGTTCGGAGTGACAACGGAACGAAGTTCAAGAACGCAAATGTGGACACCTTTCTTGACGAAGAAGGGATTTCACACGAGTTCTTGGCTACGTACACACCTCAACAAAATGGAGTTGTTGAGAGGAAGAACCGGACGCTCATCGAAATGGCAAGAACGATGCTTGATGAATACAAGACGCCGAAGCACTTTTGGGTAGACGCGGTTGAGACAGCTTGTCACGCAACAAATCGCTTATATCTTCACAAGCTACTCGGCAAGACAGCATACGAGCTTCTCACCGGTAACAAACCCCAAGTTGGATACTTTCGAGTATTCGGCTCAAAGTGCTACATTCTTGATAAGCATCGTCGTTCAAAGTTTGCTCCTAAATCTCATGAAGGTTTTCTACTTGGTTATGGCTCAAACTCTCACACTTACCGTGTCTACAACAATTTCACCCGAAAGGTTGAAGAGACGGTAGATGTGAAGTTTGATGAATCTAATGGCTCGCAAGTAGAGCAATTGCCAATTGATGTAGGAGACAAAGACCCTTCAGAAGCAATCCAAGACTTGTCCATTGGCAAAATTTGTCCAACGGAGGTGAAGGAGAGTACTTCATCCGTCCAAGTGGAAGCTTCTACTTCACGACAAGGTGAACCAAGAATCGACACGGAAGCATCCACAAGTGGGACACACCAAGATGAAGAAGACAAGGAAATGCATCAAGACGAACATCAACAACCTCTTTCTCCACCATGACAAGAGAACGACGACATCAACAATGAAGAAGGCCAAGAAGAAGAACAAGATGAAGAAGATGTTCAACGAAGACCCAAGCAAAAGCTCTCACGAGTTCGAGCAAGAACTGCCAAAGATCATCCTGTCGAGCAAATCCTCAATGATATACAAACTGGGAGAATCACTCGCTCAAAAACTCATTTAGCTAACTTTTGTGAAAACTATTCATTCATCTCTAGCATTGAACCTATGAAGGTTGAAGAAGCATTGGAAGATCCGGATTGGATAAACGCTATGCATGAAGAGCTACACAATTTTGAGAGAAACCAAGTTTGGACATTGGTTGAGAAGCCCGACAACAACCACAACATCATTGGTACCAAATGGGTGTTTCGCAACAAGCAAGATTAAGATGGACAAGTGGTTCGCAACAAAGCACGTCTCGTCGCCCAAGGGTACACACAAATCGAAGGTATGGACTATGGTGAGACATATGCTCCCGTTGCCAGACTTGGGTCCATTCGCATCTTACTTGCCTATGCTAATCACCATAACATCACCTTGTACCAAATGGACATTAAAAGTGCTTTTCTAAATGGTGAAATAGAGGAGGAAGTTTATGTCAAACAACCTCCCGGCTTTATCAATCCTAAGAAACCAAATCATGTTTACCAACTTCACAAAGCTCTTTATGGTCTTAAACAAGCTCCTAGAGCATGGTATAAATGCTTGACCAAGTTCCTTATTACAAGTGGTTTTGAAATTGGTAAAATTGATTCTACTCTTTTTACAAAAAGGGTTAATGGAGAACTATTTGTATGCCAAATTTATGTTGATGATATCATATTTGGTTCAACTAACCCTCTCTTTAGTGAAAAGTTTGGAAAGCTAATGTCAGAGAAGTTTGAGATGTCTATGATGAGTGAACTCAAATTCTTTCTCGGTTTGCAAATCAAGCAAACTAAGGAAGGTACATTTGTCTCTCAAACAAAGTACACCAAGGACTTATTCAAGAAGTTCAATATGCAAGAATGCAAAGGTATGTCTACACCCATGCCTATGAGTGGACATAATGATTTAACCAAAGATGGTGAACCGGTTGATCAAAAGGTTTATCGCTCTATGATTGGTTCATTGTTATACCTATGTGCTTCACGTCCCGGTATTATGCTAAGTGTGTGCATGTGTGCACGATATCAAGCTGCTCCTAAAGAATGTCATCTTAAGGCTGTGAAAAGGATAGTGAGATACTTAATCCATACACCAAACTTTGGCATTTGGTATCCTAAGAGATGATCTCGTTGGCTATTCCGACTCGGATTATGCCGGAGACAAGGTTGATAGAAAGTCCACTTCGGGTACTTGTCAATTTCTTGGTAGATCTCTTGTGTCTTGGTCTTCCAAGAAACAAAACTCGGTATCCTTATCCACCGCCGAAGCGGAATACATTGCCGCTGGTTCATGTTGTGCTCAATTACTTTGGATGATCCAAACTCTTAAAGATTATGGGATCTATGTGAAACATGTTCCACTACTTTGTGACAATGAAAGTGCTATCAAAATTGGTCATAATCCTGTACAACATTCTCGAACTAAGCATATTGAAGTTCGTCATCATTTCATTCGAGATCATGTTGCTAAGGGTGACATTGATCTTAAGCATGTTCGCACCGATAAGCAATTAGCGGATATATTTACTAAACCTCTTGATGAGAAAGTGTTTTGCAGGTTGAGAGGAGAATTGAACATCATTGATGCTTCGAACTTGGAGTAGAAACTCCATTGGATACATGCAAGACATGAGCTTATGACTAATCCATGATATATCTCTTATGATAACTATCTTATGTCTTGGATATATTTGCACCTTGCATGTTGTCTAACCCATGTAGGTTCTTGGTTGAATCTAATTCCATGAGATTGCGACTCACTCACATCTTGAGAAATCTCTACATCACCAAGACTTTACACAATGGTGGTTGAAGACAAGGAAGCACAAAACCATTCAAACATATCCTTTGACAAATTCTATGTTGAGCTTCATGATTGTCATTTTTGGATACACAAGTGCTCTTCCTTGTAAGAACTAACCCATGTAGGTAGATGAACTCAAACTCCAAGTGGTGCTCCCAACTCTTGATGAGCTACATCAACCTTGAGCACCCACACAAGTTCAACTACATGAGCAAGAACCACACCACCACCCAAGGTATGTTATTCCATCTTAGAGAAGCTTTACTCCAAGACATGAGTCAAATCAACTCAACAAGATGTGAATACATCAAGATGCTTAAACAAAAAATGGTAACCCCATTTTGAGCTTAAACGATGAGTATGACCTATGATCAAGTGTTCTCACTTGACTCCTAAGTCAATATACTCTAACATAGGTGACTATGTCACTGCCCAACTCTAGATGAAGTTCTCTTGTGTTCTTTTCTGTGTTATTTCTCTATGTTTACTTCATCTAGATCTTTCAGTTTCTTCTCTTTTCTCTTTGTTTTTGTTCTGCATTTTCTGCATTCAATTCCTTGCAAATCTTTCAGGTAATTCATTGCAAATCTTTGTGAGATCCTACATGTCTAGTGAGCTGAGGTGACAAGTGTTTTTCTCTGTGTGAACTCGGTTTCACCGACTTGTAATTTTTGGTCCAACCGAATCTTTTCGGTGCAACCGAAACATACCACTCGGTGCCACCGACTTCGCAACAGGAAAAACAGTTTGCCACTTGTTCTATATTTCTTCTGATCCAGCTCTACTCAATGAATCTTGTCCTCTACAAGCATCACAGTTTTATCCATTGCTTTGTGCTGAGTCTCAAGGACCAAACCTATATGACGGATTCCAGAAATCCCTTCTTGGAAATTGATGTCAAAGGGGGAGAGAGAGATCACATCAAAGCTTGTAGGAGAGAGAGATCACATCAAGGGAGAGAAAAAGTCTCAAGGACCAAACCTACAAGAGAGAAAGTATTAAGGGGAGAGAGAGACTTCCAGGGGAAGAGAATACTCAAGGATCCCAGATGTCCCAGA
Source organism: Triticum urartu (assembly GCF_003073215.2). Taxonomy (NCBI): domain Eukaryota; kingdom Viridiplantae; phylum Streptophyta; class Magnoliopsida; order Poales; family Poaceae; genus Triticum; species Triticum urartu. The sequence goes on from NC_053023.1 coordinate 670,058,436, forward strand.
TGCTTGATGCTTGATGTTCAAGAGGAGAGACGTCACATGTCTTTTTAGGGGGAAAGACATGTTCATTTGTATCTTTCAGCTCTGATTTGCTGTTCCTTATCTTCTCCCAATATCCCATGTAAGATTCTGGGGGAGCAAGACACCTAAGGGAAAGAAATCAGTCAAATTCATTGCATATCTTTATTCTTGGGGACATGTTGAATCCAATGTGGTACCTTGTACTCACTCTCTACATGTCATCCCAGTCTTGGTATTCTTGTGGTTTCTTTTGTTTGCTCTGGCTAGTGGATGTACCTGTGTTATCTAACTTTGTTTGTGCAGGTTCATTCCATCCTAAGCCAACTCAAGACCACAAGGTAAGTATATGCATCAAAATCATGAGTATGAGGAGTTCTTGCTTATGTACATACTGTTTGCAAGAAGGACTCATGAGCATGAAGGTATTTTCCTTGATAATCTTTTGCTCTGATGCATATGGCCAAGATACATGTAACACATTGCCTACTCTGTCATGGTTATGCTCTCACATGCCTCTATATTTCATATTTACATGAGTGCATACATGTAGGGGGAGCCTATGCTTGTTACATGTCCTTCCAAAGCTTTACTTGCTGTTCTTTATATCTTTATCTAAAGCTTTAATGTATGTTGCCATCAATTACCAAAAAGGGGGAGATTGAAAGCACAAGTGCTCCCTAGGTGGTTTTGATAATTGATGACAACATATCTCTTGTTGGACTAACATTTCTATCTAGCATGTTTCAGGTAAGTTCAACAATGGAGTGGCATGGACTAAAGGTTGTGGGAACTCCTTCAAGATGCTAAGGACAAAGGATTGGCTAAAGCTTCAAGCTCAAGACTCTTCATTTTACATTTTAGTGATCCAAGATCACATTGAGTCCATAGGAAAAGCCAATACTATCAAGGAGGGATGAGGTGTTGCTTAATGAGCCTTTTGCTTCATGTGCTTAGTGATATGCTCCAAAACCCTCAACTACTTTCCCATATCCACATATGACCTAAACCCTAAGCCAAACTCGGTCCTACCGATTCTTTCTATCCGGCACCACCGAGTTTCACTTGTCATAAGCCACTGCCAAACCCTAGCAATTCGGTTCTACCGATAGGGATCTCGGTCTCACCGAGATGGGATTACAAACTCTCTATTTCCCTTTCGTAACTTTCCGGTCTCACCAAAAGAGCGAATCGGTCCCACCGAGCTTGCAATGTAAACTATTTGTTTCCCTTTTGTAACTTTTCGGTCTCACCGAAAGAGCAAATCGGTCCCACCGAGTTTTCCTGACCAACTCTCTGGTTAGCTTATTACCAAACTCGGTCTCACCGAGTTTGTGTAATCGGTCTCACCGAGATTACGTTATGCCCAAACCCTAACCATATCGGTCCTACCGAGTTGCATGTCAGTCCCACCGAAAATCTGTAACGGTCACTAGGTTTACCTTTTCGGTCCGACCGAGTTTGTTGATTCGGTCCCACCGAGATTGGAAAACTGTGTGTAACGGTTGGATTTTGTGTGGAGGCTATATATACCCCTCCACCTCCTCTTCATTCGTGGAGAGAGCCATCAGAACACATACACAATTCCAACTCATATGTTCTGAGAGAGAACCACCTACTCATGTGTTGAGACCAAGATATTCCATTCCTACCATATGAATCTTGATCTCTAGCCTTCCCCAAGTTGCTTTCCACTCAAATCTTATTTCCACAAAATCCAAATCCTATGAGAGAGAGTTGAGTGTTGGGGAGACTATCATTTGAAGCACAAGAGCAAGGAGTTCATTACCTACACACCATTTGTTACTTCTTGGAGAGTGGTGTCTCCTAGATTGGCTAGGTGTTACTTGGGAGCCTCCGACAAGATTGTGGAGTTGAACCAAGGAGTTTGTAAGGGCAAGGAGATCGCCTACTTCGTGAAGATCTACCGCTAGTGAGCAAGTCCTTCGTGGGCGATGGCCATGGTGGGATAGACAAGGTTGCTTCTTCGTGGACCCTTCGTGGGTGGTTGCTTCTTCGTGGACCCTTCATGGGTGGAGCCCTCCGTGGACTCGCGCAACCATTACCCTTCGTGGGTGGAGCCCTCCGTGGACTCGCGCAACCGTTACCCTTCGTGGGTTGAAGTCTCCATCAACGTGGATGTAGGATAGCACCACCTATCCGAACCACGGGAAAAACATCCGTGTCTCCAATTGCGTTTAAATTCTCCAAACCCTTCCCTTTACATTCTTGCAAGTTGCATGCTTTACTTTCCGCTGCCAATATACTCTTTGCATGCTTGCTTGAATTGTGTGATGATTGCTTGACTTGTCCTACAATAGCTAAAATCTGCCAAGAACTAAAATTGGGAAAAGGTTAAGTTTTTATTTGGTCAAGTAGTCTAATCACCCCCCCTCTAGACATACTTTCGATCCTACAGGAGGCCCTGGTCGGGTTCCTACGCGCAAACAAGAAGGTATTCGCTCGGGAGCCAGACCAGTTGGCAGGGATCCCCAGGAGTGTAATCAAGCATCACCTCAACGTATGCCCCAACGTGCACCCTGTGAAGCAGAAGGCCAGGCGGCAGTCCACAGAAAAGCAGGCCTTCATCGTCCAAGAGACCCGCAAATTAGAGGCCGCTGGGGTCATTTGCAAGGTCCGATACCCAGATTGGTTTGCCAACCCTGTCGTTGTGCCAAAGAAGGGAGGGAAGGAACACATGTGTGTCGACTTCACCAACCTCAACCAAGCATGCCCGCAAGATCCGTTCCCGCGCCCCCGCATCGACCAGATCGTCGACTCCACTGCGGAATGCGACCTGCTATGCTTCCTGGATGCCTTCTCCGGGTATCACCAGATCAAGATGGCGGTTGAAGACGTCGAGAAGACAGCCTTCCTAACCCCGTGTGGGGTGTACTGGTACACCTGCATGCCATTCGGGCTGCATAACGCAGGGGCGACCTTTCAGCGGCTGATGCATATCACCTTGGGCCCGCGCTCGGGAAGAATGTTGAAGCTTACGTCGATGACATCGTGGTAAAATCTCGGGAGGCCAGGACCTTGATACAAGACCTGGAGGAAACCTTCGCGAGCCTCAACGCAGTGAACCTACAGCTCAACCCAGAGAAATGTTTGTTCGGAGTCCCCTCGGGCAAGCTCTTGGGTTTCCTCGTGTCTCACCGAGGCATCGAGGCTAACCCGGAGAAGGTCAAGGCAGTGGAAGACATGAGCTCGCCAAAGACCCTCAGAGAAATGCAGAAGCTCACGGGGCGCGTGACCGCGCTAGGGCGCTTCATCTCCAAGTTGGGGGAGCGAGCGCTACCCTTCTTCCAGCTATTGAAGAAAAAGGGGCCCTTCGAGTGGACTGAAGAGGCCGACAAGGCATTCCAGGATCTCAAGAAATACTTGACCAGCCCACCGGTCATGGTGGCTCTACGCCCTCAAGAGCCCCTGGTGCTTTACCTCGCCGCCACTCCCTACTCCGCCAGCGCAGCCCTGGTGGCAGTCAGAGAGGAGCGTCGAATCAAAACCGCGGCAGCAGCCCGGGACAAGGCGGAGCTGGTACGAGGAAGGCCCACAGAAGTCGCCACGGCAGCTGATGAGGACCAGCCGCCACAGAGGGGCGCACCAAAGGCAGGAGAGGCCCCTCTCCCAGATGGCTAGTCTCAGGAGGCCTCATTGTCTCGATAGGCGCCATGGTCTCCAAAGGGAGCCGCCAGCACTAACGCACTCCACCTCGTTGAGCACCCAGTGTACTTCGTCAGCACAGTGTTGCGGGATGCAAGGGCGCGGTACCCTATGCCCCAGAAACTCCTCCTCGCGCTACTGGTGGCCTCGCGCAAGCTGCGGCACTATTTTCAGGGTCACCCCATCAAGGTCGTCTCGTCATACCCCCTGGAGAGGGTGCTCAGGAGCCCCAATTCAGCTGGGAGAGTCGCTGAGTGCAACATAGAGCTGCAAGCATTTCAGCTCGAATTCAGCATGACTAGAGTCATCAAGGGAGCAGCGTTAGCGGATTTTGTGGCAGAATGGACGCAGGCGCCAGGCCTCAAGGCCGACGAGGATCGGTCCCTGTCCCCGGGAAGCGAGGCGCCAGAAGGCTGGGTCATGTACTTCGATGGGGCGTTCTCCAGACACGACGCAGGGGCTGGGGCAGTGCTTATATCGCCCACCCAGGACAAACTCTATTACGCCGTGCAGCTTTGTTTCCAGCAAGGCAAAAAGGTCTCCAACAACATAGCGGAGTATGAAGGTTTAATAGCGGGCTTGAAGGCCGCAGCTGCCCTGGGGGTGAAACGCCTCACCATCAAGGGTGATTCGCAGCTCCTTGTCAATTTCTCCAACAAGGTGTACGAGCTAAAGGATGAGCACATGGAGGCCTACCTTGCAGAGGTCCGCAGGATGGAGAAGCAGTTCTGGGGGTTGGAGTTGCAGCATGTGTCCCGTGGCACCAATCAAGAGTCCGATGACATCGCCAAACGCGCGTCCAGGCGGTTACCTCAGGAGCCTGGCGTTTTCGAGGAACGGCTCTTCAAGCCCTCAGCCTTGCCGTCACTATCAAACACGGCTCAGCCCCGGGAGGAGCTCCCCCAGCCACCTGCCTCCGGAGCTCCGGCCTGTGGCCCGGCTTTAGGAGCACGCCTGCTCCTGACGATGGAACCTCAGGAGGGATGTTAGATCACGGAGCTCCAGAGCTACTTGACGCAAGGGACCCTGCCGGAGAAGGAGGAGGAAGCAGAGCAAGTGGCACGCCAGGCCACGGCATACTGCATCAGAGATGGAGAGCTCTACCGGAAGCGACCAAACGATGTATCCCTGCGCTGCATCTCCAGGGAGCAAGGGAAGGAACTACTGGAAGATATACACGGCGGGGACTGTAGACATCATTCATCGTCACGGACCCTCGTCGGCAAGGCATTCCGCAGTGGGTTTTATTGGCCCACCGCGCTCAATGACGCTGTTGAACTAGTGAAAGCTTGTGAGGCCTGCCAGTTCCACGCCAAGCAGATCCATCAGCCGGCAGGGGGCTTGCAGACTATCCCCCTTTTGTGGCCATTCGCAGTCTGGGGGCTCGACATCTTGGGTCCGTTTCCTCGGGCACCAGAGGGCTACCGCTACCTTTACGTTGCTGTAGACAAGTTCACCAAGTGGGCTGAAGTGGAGGTTGTCCGCACCATTCCTGCGGGTTCCGCGGTCAAGTTCATCAAGGGCATCGTGAGCCGGTTCGGGGTGCCGAATCGCATCATCACGGACAACGGTTCATAGTTCACCAGTAACCTCTTCAGAACATACTGTACTAACCTTGGAACGCAGATATGCTACGCTTCAGTGGCGCACCCCTGAAGCAATGGCCAGGCCGAGCGAGCCAATGCGGAGGTCCTGAGGGGCCTCAAGACCAGGACGTTCAAGAAGAAGCTGGAGGCCTGCGGCAGAGGTTGGTACGACGAGCTTCAGTCCGTGTTGTGGTCCATCCGCACAACCGCGACCAAGCCGACTGGGGAGACCCCGTTCTTCCTGGTCTATGGAGCCAAAGCGGTCCTCCCTCATGAGGTCAGACGTCGCTCCGCGCGGGTCCTGGCGTTCAACGAGGCACAATAGGACGCCATGCGGGGGATGGACCTCGTGCTGGGGGAGGAACGTCGCCGAGAAGCCACGCTACGAGCGGCGAGGTACCAACAAGCGCTGCGGCGATATCACTGCCGCAACATCCGCCCCAGGACACTCGAGGTAGGATACCTCGTGCTCAGGCGGGTCCTCTCCAGGGAGGGGCTGCACAAGCTCTCTCCCATGTGGGAGGGCCCATTCAAGGTTGTTCATGTTTCCAGGCCCGCCTCAACGCGCTTGGAGACTCAGGAGGGAGTGCCGGTCCAGAACGCATGGAGCATCCAGCACCTCCGGAGGTTCTACCCCTAAAAAGGCCCGGAGCCTGTGAAGCAAGGCGAACGCTTGTGAAGTTATCGCGTTTTGGAAAAGGCCCAGAGCCTATGAAGCAAGGCGAATGCCTGTGAAGCTATCGCGTTTTGGAAAAGGCTCGGAGCCTGTGAAGCAAGGCGAATGCCTGTGAAGCTATCACATTTTGGAAAAGGCCCGGAGCCTGTGAAGCAAGGCGAATGCCTGTGAAGCTATCGCGTTTTGGAAAAGGCCCGGAGCCTGTGAAGCAAGGCGAATGCCTGTGAAGCTATCGCGCTTTGGAAAAGGCCCGGAGCCTGTGAAGCTACCGCATTTTGGAAAAGGCCCGGAGCCTGTGAAGCAAGGTGAATGCCTGTGAAGCTATCGCGTTTCGGAAAAGGCCCGGAGCCTGTGAAGCAAGGCGAACGCCTGTGAAGCTCGCCGCCCGTGACACTCACGTAATAATGAGTTGGGGCTGTACACGCCCCGGAGTCTCAGGAGCGCCGGCCTCAGGCCCTGGGGCTCCCTCCCACGCCCAGTGGCAGCACTTAGCTCCGCGCTGGTGAGAAGACGTCGAAGACTAGACTAGGTGCCGGACGCGGCTTTTCATTTGCTTTCCGCAGTTGGCTTGTTCTTCTCCATTTGAAGTTTTATTGAAGTTGTCGCTGTCTTTGGCTCGCAGTTCTTCGGCTTTTCACGCTCCTGCCTCGATTTCTCTTGTGCAAGGCCTCGCGAGGGGGAGAGCCGAGCGCCCTCGCGAGTGTTCCTATCCTAGTCACTCAAAGGGTTCGCGACCTGGGCCCCTTGCAGGAGCACCCCTCCAGTCCGTGCCCCTTGGGCACCGCGACACAAACACAGGGCCTGGGTCATTCGCCCCCACGGCTGGGGCTGGGAACCATCCACGTGCGGGCACATAGTCGGAAGGTACGATGAAGAAAGCAAAACGATAATTAACAGCAATAACCCATACACGCCCCTGCGGGGCACCACACTGCTGTCCTTCTTTATGCAGGAAAAGGGAAGAGAAAAAAACAAATCTGGTGCGGCTCGCCTCGCACCGGCCCGCAGGGAAGCCCGAGCTGCCTCCGGAGCTCAGGCGGACTCCCTCTCGCGCTTCACCAGGGCGCGACAGTGGGCGGACGTGCCACCACCCCCCAAGCAGATACGACGGCGTGGGGGTTGGCTGCGGCCACCACTAGGAGAGTCGCCGCTTGAAGAAGAACCGGAGAAGCTTGAGGAACCCTGAGCACCGCCAGCCCCGCGAGCGCCGTCCTCTCCATCATTGCCGGAGCCGGGTTCCCAGCCGCGGCCGTCGCCCTTGGGGCAACACCCTGCGCGGCGACCATCTTCCCCAAACACCCTCACGTAGAGGGTGGCATCGCCATCGAACCTGAAGTATAGGGTGCACCGACGGCCCAGGCCACGCGCGCGGGCAAACGTCTGCCAACCGCGGGCCAGGGCCAGGCTCCCGGCTATGGAGACCTCCAGTGAAACCCATGAGGCCCGGCTGCAGCAGCCGTCGGCCTGAAGCCAGAGGCCGCCCGGGGCGCCGGCCGGGAGCTCGCCGAGGAGGAAGCGAGGAAGTGGGAGCCGGGTGCTAGTCGGCTCCGCCGACCACACGACAAACTTCGGCAGCATCTCTGCAGCGCGAAAGCGCGGCATAGGGGGACGCACAGCCGGAGCGCACCCCCCGGCCGCAGCAATCCGCTCGCCACCACGCTGGAAAGCGTCTCCGCGGCCGCGGGGAGCTGCCGTGGTGGCCACAGGATGTTTGCGGGGGCGCCCTCGGCCGTGCTTGGGCAGGGGAGAGGCATGCTCTGCCTGGCAAGCCTTCCCCTTCTCCGCGGCCGAGAACCTCCTCGACGGGGCCATGAAGAAGAAGGAGAAGCAAGGGGAGATGAACCAGAAGGGCGCCGCCGACCTCCATGATCGCAGGTAATCATGACCCGTTTTGCATGCAGGGACTTGTCCAGTCAGTGCAGTTACCGAGGCACCATGGAGAGATGGAGACGCCCACGTCCAATCAACCGCCACGCGGCGCCCAAGGCCGCAGGCTGTTAGGGCCCGCGGCGCTTCACTCTTGCCCTTCCGCCTCCCTGCATGGCCAAGTCCGGGCGCGCCTTGGGCCCGGGGGCTACTGTCGGCATTCTGGGAACGAGGGTCCCTAGACTTGCTTGCCTGTGGCCTGCGGCGTGGCTCAAAGGGGGGCCCAGCACGGCCCATCTTCACCAACACAAACCCAAGACCCTCGCGAGGGGCCAATCCTCGCGGGGAGGACGACGTGAAGCTTCCTCAGGCACGGCCTCGTCAGGCTGGCTCACGAGGAGGTGGAGAGATCAAGGCGGGGTACCTCACGATGTGCCCATGACGCAGGCCATGACAACTCAGGGCGCCAGGCGGGTGCCAGCCCGCGCAGCGTCCTCCTTTCCTCTTTGGTTCAAGGGGGCAAGCGCAGCCGCGGAGTACTGAGGCATCAGGCAAAGGTTGCCATTTCGGTGCAACGAGACCAAGACCAGGAGGACTACGAGATGGAGGTCACCGTGGAGCCCAAGACAGTGTCATCACCAGAGCCTTGCGCAGGCGAAGACTACTTTTGTCAGGATAGCTGATACTTGCTGTCCCCCTTCAAATTAGCCCGCCATTGTTGGCTCCCTTCCCGCTCAATATTTGGGAAGAGGACCAGGGCCTCTATAAATAGGACCGGCCACCCACACAACAAGGGGGTCGGTCGGGAGGAGAGCAGAGAGAGAGAGAGGTGGCTGAACTCCTCCCAGCAGTTCATCGCCTCAGCCAAGAACAGACCCTCGCGAGGATGTTCTTCCTTGTATTGTTCATCATCATCAGCCCAAGAGGCAATCCACCACACCACACACTGGAGTAGGGTATTACACCACAACGGTGGCCCGAACCAGTATAAACCCTGTGTCTCTTGTGTTGTTCTTCCCTTAGTTTTAGATCCTTGCATGGCGGAGGGGTGCAGGTAGGAGGAGGCGAAATCTCCACGTGCACCCCAGTGTTCGAACCTCAAGGGTCTGCCGGAACCCGAAATCTGACAATATAGTTGCATAATCATTCAACTACTCATTGATCTTCACTTATATCTTTCGGAGTAGTTTGTCATTTGCTCTAGTGCTTCACTTATATCTTTTTAGAGCATGGTGGTGGTTTTATTTTGTAGAAATAAATGAACTCTCATGCTTCACTTAGATTATTTTGAGAGTCTTAAACAACATGGTAATGTGCTTAATCCTAATATGCTAGGTATTCAAGACTAGTAAAAACTTTCTTATGAGTGTGTTGAATACTAAGAGAAGTTTGATGCTTGATGATTGTTTTGAGACATGGAGGTAGTGATATTAAAAGTCGTACTAGTTGAGTAGTTGTGAATTTGAGAAATGCTTGTGTTGAAGTTTGCAAGTCCCGTAGCATGCACATATGGTAAACGTTATGTAACAAATTTGAAACATGAGGTGTTATTTGATTGTCTTCCTTATGAGTGGCGGTCGGGGACGAGCAATGGTCTTTTCCTACCAATCTATCCCCCTAGGAGCATGCGCGTAGTGCTTGGTTTTTGATGACTTGTAGATTTTTGCAATAAGTATGTGAGTTCTTTATGACTAATGTTGAGTCCATGGATTATACGCACTCTCACCCTTCCATCATTGCTAGCCTCTTCGGTACCGTGCATTGCCCTTTCTCACATTGAGAGTTGGTGCAAACTTCGCCGGTGCATCCAAACCCCATGATATGATACACTCTTTCACACATAAACCTCCTTATATCTTCCTCAAAACAGCCACCATACCTACCTATTATGGCATTCCCATAGCCATTCCGAGATATATTGCCATGCAACTTTCCACCGTTCCGTTTATTACGACACACATCATCATTGTCATATTGCTTTGCATGATCATGTAGTTGACATCGTATTTGTGGCAAAGCCACCGTTCATAATTTTTCATACACGTCAGTCTTGATTCATCACAATCCCGGTACACCGCCGGAGGCATTCATATAGAGTCGTACTTTGTTCTAGTATCGAGTTGTAATCATTGAGTTGTAAATAAATAGAAGTGTGATGATCATCATTTTCTAGAGCATTGTCCCAAGTGAGGAATAAAAAAATAGAAAGGCCATAAAAAAGAGAAAGGCCATAAAAAAGGGAGAAAGGCCATAAAAAAATAGAAGGCCCAAAAAAATGAGAGAAAAAGAGAGAAGGGACAATGCTACTATCCTTTGCCACACTTGTGCTTCAAAGTAGCACCATAATCCTGATGATAGAGAGTCTCTTGTTTTGTCACTTTCATATACTAGTGGGAATTTTTCATTATAGAACTTGGCTTGTATATTCCAACAATGGGCCTCCTCAGGTGCCCTAGGTCTTCGTGAGCAAGCAAGTTGGATGCACACCCACTTAGTTTCTTTTGTTGAGCTTTCATACATTTATAGCTCTAGTGCATCCGTTGCATGGAAATCCCTACTCCTTGCATTAACATCAATCGATGGGCATCTCCATAGCTCATTGATTAGCCTCATTGATGTGAGACTTTCTCCTTTTTGTCTTCTCCACATAACTCCCATCATCACATTCTATTCCACCCATAGTGCTATATCCATGGCTCGCGCTCATGTATTGCGTGAAGGTTTACAAAGTTTGAGATTACTAAAGTATGAAACAATTGCTTGGCTTGTCAACGGGGTTTTGCATGATGAGAGCATTATTGTGTGACGAAAATGGAGCATGACTAAACTATATGATTTTGTAGGGATGAACTTTCTTTGGCCATGTTATTTTGAGAATACATGATTGCTTAGTATGCTTGAAGTATTATTGTTTCCATGTCAATATTAAACTTTTGTCTTGAATCTTATGGATCTAAACATTCATACCACAATTAAGAAGAATTACATTGAAATTATGCCAAGTAGCACTCCGCATCAAAAATTCTGTTTTTATCATTTACTTACTCGAGGACTAGCAGGAATTAAGCTTGGGGATGCTGATACGTCTCCAACGTATCTATAATTTTTGATCGCTCCATGCTATATTATATTCTGTTTTGGACATTATTGGGCTTTATTATCCACTTTTATATTATTTTTGGGACTAACCTATTGACCCAGAGCCCAGTGCCGGTTTCTATTTTTTCCTTGTTTTAGAGCATCGCAGAAAAGGAAAATCAAACGGAGTCCAATTGACCTGAAACTTCACGGAAGTTATTTTTGGAAGGAAAGCAACCTCATAGACTTGGAGTGCACATCAGGAAAGAAACGAGGGAGCCACAAGGTAGGGGGCGCACCCTCCACCCTTGTGGGCCCCTCGTGGCTCCCCTGACGCACTTCTTCCTCCTATATATAACCATATACCCTAAAACGATCGGGGAGCACAATAGATCGGGAGTTCCGCCGCCAAAAGCCTTTGTAGCCATCGAAAGCCAATCTAGACCCGTTCCGGACCCTGCCGGAGGGGGCAATCCCTCTCCGGTGGCCATCTTCATCATCCCGGTGCTCTCCATGACGAGGAGGGAGTAGTTCTCCCTCGGGCTGAGGGTATGTACCAGTAGCTATGTGTTTGATCTCTCTCTCTCATGTTCTTGAGGTGATACGATCTTGATGTATCGCGAGCTTTGCTATTATAGTTGGATCTTATGATGTTTTCTCCCCCCCCCCTCTACTCTCTTGTAATGGATTGAGTTTTCCCTTTGAAGTTATCTTATCGGATTGAGTCTTTAAGGATTTGAGAACACTTGATGTATGTCTTGCATGGGATACCTGTGGTGACAATGGGGTATTATAGTGATTCACCTTATGTATGTTTTGGTGATCAACTTGCGGGTTCCGCCCATGAACCTATGCATAGGGGTTGGCACACGTTTTCGTCTTGATTCTCTGGTAGAAACTTTGGGGCACTCTTTGAAGTACTTTGTGTTGGTTTGAATAGATGAATCTGAGATTGTGTGATGCATATTGTATAATCATACCCACGGATACTTGAGGTGACATTGGAGTATCTAGGTGACATTAGGGTTTTGGTTGATTTGTGTCTTAAGGTGTTATTCTAGTACGAACTCTAGGGTTGTTTGTGACACTTATAGGAATAGCCCAACGGATTGATTGGAAAGAATAACTTTGAGGTGGTTTCATACCCTACCATAATCTCTTCTTTTGTTCTCCGCTATTAGTGACTTTGGAGTGACTCTTTGTTGCATGTTGAGGGATAGTTATATGATCCAATTATGTTATTATTGTTGAGAGGACTTGCACTAGTGAAAGTATGAACCCTAGGCCATGTTTCCTATCATTGCAATACCATTTATGCTCACTTTTATCATTAGTTACCTTGCTGTTTTTATATTTTCAGATTACAAAAACTATTATCTACTATCCATATACCACTTGTATCACTATCTCTTCGCCGAACTAGTGCACCTATACAATTTACCATTGTATTGGGTGTGTTGGGACACAAGAGACTCTTTGTTATTTGGTTGCAGGGTTGCTTGAGAGAGACCATCTTCATCCTACGCCTCCTACGGATTGATAAACCTTAGGTCATCCACTTGAGGGAAATTTGCTACTGTCCTACAAACCTCTGCACTTGGAGGCCCAACAACGTCTACAAGAAGAAGGTTGTGTAGTAGACATCAGTGATGCATAGCAATGAGAGGGGAGAGTGTGTCCACGTACCCTCTTAGACCGAAAGCGGAAGCGTTAGCACAACACGGTTGATTTAGTCGTACGTCTTCACCATCTGACCGATCCAAGTACCGAACGCACGACACCTCCGAGTTTTGCACACATTCAGCTCGATGACGTCCCACGAACTCCGATCCAGCAGAGCTTCACGGGAGAGTTTCATCAGCACGATGGCGTGATGACGATGATGATGATGATGATGCTACCGACGCACGGCTTCGCCTAAGCGCCGCTACGAGATGATTGAGGTGGATTATGGTGGAGGGGGGCACCGCAGATGGCTGGGAGAGATCAACAGATCAACTTCTATGTGTAGAGGTGCCCCCTGCCCCCGTATATAAAGGAGCAAGGGGGAGGCCGGCCGGCCCCTATAGGCGCGCCAGGAGGAGGAGTCCTCCTCCTAGTAGGAGTAGGACTCCCCTCTTTCCTACTCCTACTAGGAGGGGGAAAGGAAGGGGAGAGGGAGAAGGAAAGGGGGGCGCCGCCCCCCTCTGCTAGTCCAATTCGGACCAGAGGGGGAGGGGCACGTGGCCTGCCCTAGGCCAGCCCTCTCTCTCTCCACTAAGGCCCATGAGGCCCACTATTTCTCCCGGGGGGTTCCGGTAACCCTCCTGCACTCCGGTTTTCTCCAAAACCACCTGGAACACTTCCGGTGTCCGAATATAGTTATCCAATATATCGATCTTTACGTCTTGACCATTTCGAGACTCCTCATCATGTCCATGATCATATCTAGGACTCCGAACTACCTTCGGTACATCAAAACACAAAAACTCATAATACCGATCATCACCGAACTTTAAGCGTGCGGACCCTACGGGTTCGAGAACTATGTAGACATGACCGAGACTCATCTCCGGTCAATAACCAATAGCGGAACCTGGATGGTCATATTGGCTCCTACATATTCTACGAAGATCTTTATCGGTCAGACCGCATAACAACATACGTTGTTCCCTTTGTCATCGGTATGTTACTTGCCCGAGATTCGATCGTCGGTATCTCAATACCTAGTTCAACCTCGTTACCGGAAAGTCTCTTTACTCGTTCCGTAATACATCATCCCGCAACTAACTCATTAGTTGCAATGCTTGCAGGGCTTATAGTGATGTGCATTACCGAGTGGGCCCAGAGATACCTCTCCGACAATCGGAGTGACAAATCCTAATCTCGAAATATGCCAACCCAACAAGTACCTTTGGAGACACCTGTAGAGCACCTTTATAATCACCCAGTTATGCTGTGACGTTTGGTAGCACACAAAGTGTTCCTCTAGTAAACGGGAGTTGCATAATCTCATAGTCATAGGAACATGTATAAGTCATGAAGAAAGCAATAGCAACAAACTAAACGGTCATCGTGCTAAGCTAACGGATGGGTCAAGTCAATCACATTATTTTCTAATGATGTGATCCCGTTAATCAAATGACAACTCATGTCTATGGTTAGGAAACATAACCATCATTGATTCAACGAGCTAGTCAAGTAGAGGCAAACTAGTGACACTCTGTTTGTCTATGTATTCACACATGTACTAAGTTTCTGGTTAATACAATTCTAGCACGAATAATAAACATTTATCATGATATAAGGAAATATAAATAACAACTTTATTATTGCCTCTAGGGCATATTTCCTTCAGTCTCCCACTTGCACTAGAATCAATAATCTAGTTCACATCTTCATGTGATTTAACACCAATAGTTCACATCTTTATGTGATTAGTTCACATCTCCATGTGACTAACACCCAAAGGGTTTACTAGAGTCAATAATCTAGTTCACATCGCTATGTGATTAACACCCAAAGAGTGATCATGTTTTGCTTGTGAGAGAAGTTTAGTCTACGGGTCTGCAACATTCAGATCCGGATGTATTTCACAAATTTCTATGTCTACAATGCTCTGCACGGAGCTATTCTAGCTAATTGCTCCCACTTTCAATATGTATCCAGATTGAGACTTAGAGTCATCTAGATCGATGTAAAAAGCTTGCATCGACGTAACTCTTTACGATGAACTCGTTTTATCACCTCCATAACCGAGAAATATTTCCTTAGTCCTCTAAGGATAATTTTGACCGCTGTCCAGTGATCTACTCCTATATCACTATTGTACTTCCTTGCCAGAATCATGCTAAGGAATACAATAGGACTGGTAAACAGCATAGCATACTTTATAGAACCTATGACTGAGGCATAGGGAATGACTTCATTCTCTTTCTATTTTCTGTTGTGGTCGGATTTTGAGTCTTTACTCAACTTCACACCTTGCAACACAGGCAAGAACTCCTTCTTTGACTCTTCCATTTTGAACTACTTCAAAATCTTGTCAAGGTATGTACTCATTGAAAATATATCAAGCGTCTTGATCTATCTCTATAGATCTTGATGCTCAATATGTAAGCAGCTTCACCGAGGTCTTTCTTTGAAAAAACTCCTTTCAAACTCTCCTTTATGCTTTCTAGAAAATTCTACATTATTTCTGATCAACAGTAGGTCATTCACATATACTTATCAGAAATGATGTAGTGCTCCCACTCACTTTCTTGTAAATACAGGCTTCACCGCAAGTCTGTATAAAACCATATGATTTGATCACTCTATCAAAGCATATATTCCAACTCTGAGATGTTTGCACCAGTCCATAGATGGATTGCTGGAGCTTGCTCACTTTGTTAGTACCTTTAGGATCGACAAAACCTTCTGGTTGCATCATATACAACTCTTCTTTAAGAAATCCATTAAGGAATGCAATTTTGACATCCATTTGCCAGATTTCATAAAATGCGGCAACTGCTAACATGATTTGGACAAACTTTTAAGCATCGATACGAGTGAGAAAATCTCATCGTAGTCAACACCTTGAACTTGTCGAAAACATTTTGCGATAATTCGAGCTTTGTAGATAGTAACACTACTATCAGCGTCCGTCTTCCTCTTGAAGATCCATTTATCCTTAATGACTCACCGATCATCGAGCAAGTCAATCAAAGTCCACACTTTGTTCTCATACATGGATTCCATCTCAGATTTCATGGCCTCAAACCATTTTGCGGAATCTGGGCTCATCATCTCTTCCTCATAGTTCATAGGTTCGTCATGGTCAAGTAACATGACTTCCAGAACAGGATTACCGTACCACTCTGGTGCGGATCTTACTCTGGTTGACCTACGAGGTTCGGTAGTAACTTGATCAGAAGTTTCATGATTATTATCATTAGCTTCCTCACTTACTGGTGTAGGAATCACTGGAATTGATTTCAGTGATGAACTACTTTCCAACAAGGGAGCAGGTACAGTTACCTCATCAAGTTCTACTTTCCTCCCACTCACTTCTTTCGAGAGAAACTCCTTCTCTAGAAAGGATCCATTCTTAACAACAAAATATTTTGCCTTCGGATCTGTGATAGAAGGTGTACCCAACAGTTTCTTTTGGGTATCCTATGAAGACGCATTTCTCCGATTTGGGTTTGAGCTTATCAGGATGAAACTTTTTCATATAAGCATTGCAACCCCAAACTTTAAGAAACGGCAGCTTAGGTTTCTAGCCAAACCATAGTTCATACGGTGTCATCTCAACGGATTAGACGGTGCCCTATTTAATGTGAATGTAGTTGTCTCTAATGCCTAACCCCAAAACAATAGTGGTAAATCAGTAAGAGACATCATAGATCGCACCATATCTAGTAAAGTACGATTATGATGTTCGAACACACCATTACGCTGTGGTGTTCCGGGTGGCGTGAGTTGCGAAACTATTCCGCATTGTTTCAAATGAAGACCAAACTCGTAACTCAAATATTCTCCTCCACGATCAGATCACAGAAACTTTATTTTCTTGTTACAATGATTTTCCACTTCACTCTGAAATTCTTTGAAATTTTCAAATGTTTTAGACTTATGTTTCATCAAGTAGATATACCCATATCTGCTCAAATCATCTGTGAAGGTCAGAAAATAACGATACCCGCCCCGAGCCACAACACTTATCGGATCGCATACATCAGTGTAACATCCCAAATTTTCAATTTGGAATGTTATACATTAGATCATCATGCATATCATTTTTTTTGCTTTTGGTTTTGATCCTAGAAAATCCAAAGCAACTCAAGGACCCACGGAGAGAGTTGGGGATTTCGTTATTTACATATTTGAGTTTTCTCAAATTTTGTAAACAGGATCATTTGATTTTATTTATTTTATCATCAATTATTTCTATTACAAAAATATGAGAGAGGGAATAAAATGACTTTCCCAAAATATAGAAATATTGAGGATTTAATAAAAAAATCAAATAAGATTTATTTCGGAGTTTTTCGGTATTTTTATTTGAATTTAGGAAAATGCGCGTTTTTCAAAGTTGTAGTTTGCGCCCAGATAAATGTTCACTTTATCGGGCTTGATTTTAGAAACCCGGGAAAATTTATTTCAGGATTTTTGGAGTCCGTTTAGTATTTCTTTTTTTTCCAAGCGTAATTATTTAAAAAAAAAGAGCGGAACCGACTATGGGCCGTACTCGGCCAGGACTCCCCTGGCCGGGGCCTTTATAAGCCGGGGCAAGCCAGCCCGAAGGCCAGCTGCCCCGAAACCCTAGGCCCAGCCGCAGCCAGCCGCCGCCGCCGCCCCGCCGCCGATCCGCCGGAGCCGCGCGTCGCCCGAGGTTCGCCGCCCTCGAAATCCGTGCCGTTCTTTTTAGGAAAAAAATTCCGTTCGTCGTTTTCTTTTTCGTCGGATTTTTCCGCGATTATTTTCTGATCGCGATTTCTGATCCGATTTTCGTTTTAGTATAACTTTTCGCTCGTTTATCGGAATCAGGCGATTCAAGCGCCTGGAGTTTCGTCTCGAAACCCTCTTTCCGAATAATCAACTTAAACAAGTTTTTTCTATTGTAAAATTTGACTTAGATCCAGATTACTAGAACGAAGTTGTTTTCTTTCGCCGTTTGACTTTCTTTGCTTCGTTCGATTTGATTCTTTTTGCCAACCAGGGTTCTTAAGTTGAACTTTCTGGTTAGATCTTCTATTTGAGTTTTACCTGTGCATTAGATGAGTACTTATTGTATGCTTGTTTGTTTGTCTGCGATAGAATACCCGGAGTGCGCCGCCTGTTACTTTGAATCTCTAGGTTTCGCGGATCATCAGCAAGGCAAGTAACACTTTGATCATACCTTTTTTTCTACAACCCAGTTTTATTGCATTAGATCAATCCTCACACATTGCATGATTAGGATCTAATTAAATTGTGGGATGGGAAGTAGATGAGGTAGTACCTATTACCTGTTTATTATCAAACCTTTGGGAGTTATTTCTACGTTTGCTTATCATGCCATGCTATGCTAGTAGACGTGGATTGGGTGAGTGATATCCATGACAGATGTGAGATTGTTAATTAATGGTTTATCTAAGGTGGCAACCTAAACACACATCTGGGTGGATTGAGGCACCTGGGTATTCCAGGACTTGCCTGTTTTTCTTTTGGACCGCCACCCAGGCTCAAAGGGATCATGAGATTATTCATACTAGAAACTTCCGTGTGCAGCCACAAGCCATTATGGGCTCTGGCATAGTTGATTAAGTCGTGCGAACTCTTACAGGGTAGACTAGCAGATGTAGGGGATGTAGGTGGTACGGTCTACCCGATCGTAAGGTGCTAGCGCTTCTGAAAGACTATGTCTCGGTCATCCGTTTCTCAAACACCATGTAGTGCGAGAAATCCAACGGAGGCGATCGAGTCTTGTGGGGAAAAGTGCGCAAACCTCTGCAGAGTGTAATAAACTAATCATGGTTAGCCGTGTCCCCGGTTATGGACATCTTGAGTATCTAGTACCTGGATTATCAAGTGAATCTCAACATGTTACTCTAAAGTAAATTTTGTTGGGTTTAATGATGTTACTTTAATTGGGATTGAGAATGCTGTCAACCATTCTCAATGTTTAACAACCACCATGATAGTAATTAAATTTATTCCTTTGAAGTAGGGAAAAATTGGCTTTACGCAAAAACTGTAACCATAGAGCTTTCCACCAGCCAAATATGCATGTAGTATAGCTGTTTCATTCCATTACTCTCTATGTGTTACCTTGCCAGCATATTCCATGTGCTGACCCGTTCTCGGGCTGCAACGTTAATGTTGCAGACTTTTCGGACGACGAATAAGGAGTTTTAGGTCATGGTTCTATACTCAGTGATGCCGTTGGAGTTGATGGACTCACTTATCTTCCAAGCCTTCCGTTGTTATCGTTATTAGATGGCCTTAAGCCATATTTATTGTAATAAGTTCTCTTTTGAGACACTCGATGTAATAAGTGTGTGATTGCTACTCTGCTATAAATCCTTCGAGTACTGTGTGGTGTCAGCATTACTGATCCAGGGATGACACCGGAGCACAGAGATCAGACTGTTTGAGGTCTGGTCGCTACAATCAGTATGTATTATTTCCAATAAGTCAGTTGCTCGCTCCATTGTTTCGGAGAACGGAGTCTTAGTCATATTGCCCATGGTTGGCAAGTATCAAGTGATTCATAATCAAGTGATTCCAAAATTCCATCAGCATGGAGTTTCTTTATGCGCTTTACACCAATATGACATAAACGGCAGTGCCACAAATAGGTTGCACTATCATTATTAACTTTGCATCTTTTGGCTTTAATATTATGAATATGTGTTTCACTACAATCGAGATTCAATAAACCATTCACCTTGGGTGTACGACCACAGAAGGTTTTATTCATGTAAACAGAATAACAATTATTCTTTAACTTAAATGAATAACCGTATTGCAATAAACCTGATCCAATCATATTATGCTCAATGCAAACACCAAATAACATTTATTTTAGGTTCAACACTAATCCCGAAGATAAAGGGAGTGTGCGATGGTGATCTTATCAACCTTGGAATCATTTCCAACACACATCGTCACCTCGTCCTCAACTAGTATTTGTTTATTTTGCAACTCCTGTTTTGAGTTACTACTCTCAACAACTGAACTAGTATCAAATACCGAGGGGTTTGCTATAAACACTAGTAAAGTACACATCAATAACACTAGTTTCAAGTAAAAGGGCAAGGGAAAGAAATGGAACTTCAAGAAGAATGGCAAGAAAGTTGCCGCTCCCATGAAGAAGCCCAAAGCTAGACCCAAGCCTGAAACTGAGTGCTTCTACTGCAAAGGAAATGGTCACTGGAAGTGGAACTTCCCTAGATACTTGGCAGATAAGAAGGATGGCAAAGTGAACAAAGGTATATTTGATATACGTGGTCTTGTCAACCATCAACACTTGATGCTTTTTCTTGATTTCTACCTTCGCCGATTTCAGCATCACGAAGAACTTTGGGAATCGTTTCTGTTATCCCTTGCATATTATAGTTCATCACGAAGTTCTAGTAACTTGGTGATAGTGACTCGAGAACTCTGTCAATCAATATCTTATCGGGAAGATTAACTCCCACTTGATTCAAGTGATTGTAGTGCTCAGACATTCTGAGCGCATGCTCACTCGTTGAGTTGTTCTCCTCCATCTTGTAGGCAGTGTATTGTCAGAGGTCTCATACCTCTTGACACGGGCATGAGTATGAGATGCCAATTTCAACTCTTGGAACATCTTATATGCTTCGTGGCGTTCAAATCATTTTTGAAGTCCCGGTTCTAAGCCATAAAGCATGGTGCACTAAACTATCAAGTAGTCATCATACCGAGCTTGTCAAACGTTCATAACATCTTCATCTGCTCCTGCAATAGGTCTGTCACCTAGCGGTGCATCAAGGACATAATTCTTCTGTGCAGCAACGAGGATAATCCTCAGATCATGGATCCAATCCGCATCATTGCTACTATCATCTTTCAACATAGTTTTCTCTAGGAACATATCATAAATAAAACGGGGAAGCTATACACGAGCAATTGATCTACAACATAGATATGCAAATACTATCAGGACTAAGTTCATGATAAATTAAAGTTCAATTAATCAAATTACTTAAGAAATCCCACTTAGATAGACATCTCTCTAATCATCTAAGTGATCACGTGATCCATATCAACTAAACCATGTCCGATCATCACATGAGATGGAGTAGTTTTCAATGGTGAACATCACTATGTTGATCATATCTACTATATGATTCACGCTCGACCTTTCGGTCTCTAGTGTTCCAAGGCCATATCTGCATATGCTAGGCTCGTCAAGTTTAACCCGAGTATTCCGCGTGTGCAAAACTAGCTTGCACCCGTTGTATGTGAATGTAGAGCCTATCACACCTGATCATCATGTGGTATCTCAGCACAAAGAACTTTCACAACGGTGCATACTCAGAGGACACTTATACCTTGAAATTTAGTGAGAGATCATCTTGATACTCAGAGAACACTCCAAAGTACCGTCATGATCTCTATTGTTACCGTCATGACACCATGATCTCCATCATCTTGATCTCTATCAACGTGTCGTCACATGGTCGTCTCGCCAACTATTGCTCTTGCAACTATTGTCGCATAGCGATAAAGTAAAGCAATTATTTGGCACTTGCATCTTATGCAATAAAGAGACAACCGTAAGGCTTTTGCCAGTTGCTGATAACTTCAATAAAACATGATCATCTTATACAACAACTTATATCTCATCACGTCTTGACCATATCACATCACAATATGCCCTGCAAAAACAAGTTAGACGTCATCTACTTTGTTGTTGCAAGTTTTACGTGGCTGCTACGGGCTGAGCAAGAACCGTCCTTACCTACGCATCAAAAACAACAGCGCGGTATAGTGATTGCTTTTTGATCTTCAGAAAGAACCCTGTTCATTGAATCCGATTCAACTAAAGCTGGGGAAACAGACACCCACTAGCCACCTGTGTGCGAAGCACGTCGGTAGAACCAGTCTCGCGTAAGCGTACGCGTAATGTCGGTCTGCGCCGCTTCATCCAACAATGCCGCTGAATCAAGAATCAACTAGTGACGGCAAGCAATATGTATATACCCACGCCCACAACTCCTTTGTATTCTACTCATGCATATAACATCTACGCATAAACATGGCTCTGATACCACTATTGGGGAACGTAGTAATTTCAAAAATTTCCTATGCACACACAGGATCATGGTGATGCATAGCAACGAGAGGGGAGAGTGTGTCCACGTACCCTCATAGACCGAAAGCGGAAGCGTTCGCACAATGCGGTTGATGTAGTCGTACATCTTCACGATCCGACCGATCCAAGTACCGAACGCACGGCACCTCCGAGTTCAACACACGTTCAGCTCGATGACGTCCCATGAACTCCGATCCAGCAGAGCTTCACGGGAGAGTTTCATCAGCACAACGGCGTGATGAAGATGATGATGATGCTACCGACGCAGGACTTCGCCTAAGCACCGCTATGATATGATCGAGGTGGATTATGGTGGAGGGGGCACCACACACGGCTAGGAGAGATCAACAGATCAAATTCTGTGTGTAGAGGTGCTCCCCTGCCCCCGTATATAAAGGAGCAAGGGGGAGGCCGGCCGGCCCCTGTAGGCGCACCAAGAGGAGGAGTCCTCCTCCTAGTAGGAGTAGGACTCCCCTCTTTCCTACTCCTACTAGGAGGGGGGAAAGGAAGGGGGAGAGGGAGAAGGAAAGGGGGGCGCCGCCCCCCTCTCTTACTCCAATTCGGACCAGAGGGGGAGGGCATGCGACCTGCCCTAGGCCATCCCTCTCTCTCCAGTAAGGCCCATAAGGCCCACTATTTCACCCCGGGGGTTCTGGTAACCCTCCAGCACTCCGGTTTTCTCCGAAACCACCCGGAACACTTCCGGTGTCCGAATATAGTCGTCCAATATATTGATCTTTATGTCTCGACCATTTTGAGACTCCTCGTCATGTCCGTGATCATATCCGGGACTCCGAACTACCTTCGGTACATCAAAACACAAAAACTCATAATACCGATCGTCACCGAACTTTAAGCGTGCGGACCCTACGGGTTTGAGAACTATGTAGACATGACCGAGACTTGTCTTCGGTCAATAACCAATAGCGGAACCTAGATTCTCATATTGGCTCCCACATATTCTACGAAGATCTTTATCAGTCAAACCGCATAACTGTTGGAAATATGTCCTAGAGGCAATAATAAAATGGTTATTATTATATTTCTTTGTTCATGATAATTGTCTATTGTTCATGCTATAATTGTGTTATCCGGAAATCGTAATACATGTGTGAATACATAGACCACAACACGTCCCTAGTGAGCCTCTAGTTGACTAGCTCGTTGATCAAAAGATAGTCATGGTTTCCTGACTATGGACATTGGATGTCATTGATAACGGGATCACATCATTAGGAGAATGATGTGATGGACAAGACCCAATCCTAAGCATAGCTTAAAGATCGTGTAGTTCGTTTGCTAGAGCTTTTCCGAATGTCAAGTATCATTTCCTTAGACCATGAGATTGTGCAACTCCCGGATACCGTAGGAGTGCTTTGGGTGTGCCAAACGTCACAACGTAACTGGGTGACTATAAAGGTACACTACGGGTATCTCCGAAAGTGTCTGTTGGGTTGGCACGAATCGAGACTGGGATTTGTCACTCCGTATGATGGAGAGGTATCTCTGGGCCCACTCGGTAATGCATCATCATAATGAGCTCAATGTGATGAAGTGGTTGATCACGGGATCATGCATTACGGTACGAGTAAAGTGACTTGCCGGTAACGAGATTGAACGAGGTATTGGGATACCGGCGATCGAGTCTCGGGCAAGTAACGTACCGATTGACAAAGGGAATTGTATACGGGATTGATTGAATCCTCAACATCGTGGTTCATCCGATGAGATCATCGAGGAGCATGTGGGAGCCAACATGGGTATCCAGATCCCGCTGTTGGTTATTGACCGGAGAGTCGTCTCGGTCATGTCTGCGTGTCTCCCGAACCCGTAGGGTCTACACACTTAAGGTTCGGTGACGCTAGGGTTGTTGAGATATTAGTATACGGTAACCCGAAAGTTGTTCGGAGTCCCGGATGAGATCCCGGACGTCACGAGGAGTTCCGGAATGGTCCGGAGGTGAAGATTTACATATAGGAAGTCAAGTTTCGGCCATCGGGAAATTTTCGGGGGTAATCGGTATTGTACCGGGACCACCGAAAGGGTCCCGGGGGTCCACCGGGTGGGGCCACCTATCCCGGACGGCCCCATGGGCTGAAGTGGGAGGGGAACCAGCCCCTAGTTGGCTAGTGCGCCCCCCATGGGCCTCCCCTGCGCCTAGGGTTGGAAACCCTAGGGGTGGGGCGCCCCACTTGGCTTGGGGGGCACTCCACCCCCCTTGGCCGCCGCCCCCTTGGATATTGCATCTCCTAGGACCGGCGCCCCCCTAGGGGTCCTATATATAGTGGGGGGAGGGAGGGCAGCCGCACCCTAGCCCCTGGCTCCTCCCTCTCCCTCCCGTGACACTTCTCCCTCTCCCTGAGCTTGGCAAAGCCCTGCCGAGATCGCCATTGCTTACACCACCACGCCGTCGTGCTGCTGGATCTCCATCAACCTCTCCTTCCCCCTTGCCGGATCAAGTTGTAGGAGACGTCTTCCCAACCGTACGTGTGTTGAACGCGGAGGTGCCGTCCGTTCGGCGCTAGGTCATCGCTGATTTGGATCACGACGAGTATGACTCCATCAACCTCGTTCTCTTGAACGCTTCCGCTCATGATCTACAAGGGCATGTAGATGCACTTCCTTCTCCCTCGTTGCTAGATGACTCCATAGATTGATCTTGGTGATGCGTAGAAAATTTTAAAATTCTGCTACGCAACCCAACAGTGGCATCATGAGCTAGGTCTATGCGTAGTTTCTATGCACAAGTAGAACACAAAGCAGTTGTGGGCGTCGATATTGTCAATTTACTCGTCGTTACTAGTCTTATCTTGATTCGGCGGCATCGTGGGATGAAGCGGCCTGGACCGACCTTACGCGTACGCTTACGTGAGACTAGTTCCACCGATTGACATGCACTAGTTGCATAAGGTGGCTAGCGGGTGTCTGTCTCTCCCACTTTAGTCAAATCGGATTCGATGAAAAGGGTCCTGATGAAGGGTAACTAGAAATTGGCATATCACGTTGTGGTTTTGGCGTAGGTAAGAAACGTTCTTGCTAGAAACCTATAGCAGCCACGTAAAAACTTGCAACAACAATTAGAGGATGTCTAACTTGTTTTTGCAGCATGTGCCATGTGATGTGATATGGCCAAAAGTATGTGATGAATGATATATGTGATGTATGAGATTGATCATGTTCTTGTAATAGGAATCACAACTTGCATGTCGATGAGTATGACAACCGGCAGGAGCCATAGGAGTTGTCTTAATTTATTTATGACCTGCGTGTCAACATAAACATCATGTAATTACTTTACTTTATTGCTAAAGCGTTAGCCATAGTAGTAGAAGTAATAGATGACGAGACAACTTCAAGAAGACACGATGATGGAGATCATGGTGTCATGCCGGTGACAACGATGATCATGGAGCCCCGAAGATGGAGATCAAAAGGAGCAAATGATATTGGCCATATCATGTCACTATTTGATTGCATGTGATGTTTATCATGTTTTACATCTTATTTGCTTAGAACGACGGTAGCTTAAATAAGATGATCCCTCGTAATAATTTCAAGAAAGTGTTCCCCCTAACTGTGCACCGTTGCGAAGGTTCGTTGTTTCGAAGCACCACGTGATGATCCGGTGTGATACATTCTAACGTTCGAATACAATGGGTGTAAGCCAGATTTACACACACAATACACTTAGGTTGACTTGACGAGCCTAGCATGTACAAACATGGCCTCGGAACACGGAAGACCAAAAGGTCGAGCATGAGTCGTATAGAAGATACGATCAACATGAAGATGTTCACCGATGTTGACTAGTCCGTCTCACGTGATGATCGGACACGGCCTAGTTGACTCGGATCATGTTTCACTTAGATGACTAGAGGGATGTCTATCTGAGTGGGAGTTCATTGAATAGTTTGATTAGATGAACTTAATTATCATGAACTAAGTCTAAAATCTTTACACTATGTCTTGTAGATCAAATGGCCCACGCTAATGTTGCCCTCAACTTCAACGTGTTCCTAGAGAAAACCAAGCTGAAAGATGATGGCAGCAACTATACGGACTGGGTCCGGAACCTGAGGATCATCCTCATAGCTGCCAAGAAAGATTATGTCCTAGAAGCACCGCTAGGTGACGCACCCATCCCAGAGAACCAAGATGTTATGAACGCTTGGCAGTCACGTGCTCATGATTACTCCCTCGTTCAGTGCGACATGCTTTACAACTTAGAACCAGGGCTCCAAAAGCGTTTTGAGCGACACGGAGCATATGAGATGTTCGAAGAGCTGAAAATGGTTTTCCAAGCTCATGCCCGGGTCGAGAGATATGAAGTCTCCGACAAGTTCTTCAGTTGTAAGATGGAGCAAAACAGTTCTGTCAGTGAGCACATACTCAAAATGTCTGGGTTGCATAACCGCTTGACTCAGCTGGGAGTTAATCTCCCGGATGACGCAGTCATTGACAGAATCCTTCAGTCGCTTCCGCCGAGCTACAAGAGCTTTGTGATGAACTTCAATATGTAGGGGATGGAAAAGACCATTCCTAAGGTATATTCAATGCTGAAATCAGCGGAGGTGGAAATCAAAAAGGAACATCAAGTGTTGATGGTGAATAAAACCACTAAGTTCGAGGAAGGCAAGGGTAAAAAGAACTTCCAGAAGGACGACAAGGGAGTTGCCGCGCCCGGTAAGCAAGCTGCCGGGAAGAAGTCAAAGAATGGACCCAAGCCTGAGACTGAGTGTTTTTATTGCAAGGGAAGTGGTCACTGGAAGCGGAACTGCCCCCAAATACTTAGCGGACAAGAAGGCCGGCAACACTAAAGGTATATGTGATATACATGTAATTGATGTGTACCTTACCAGTACTCGTAGTAGCTCTTGGGTATTTGATACCGGTGCGGTTGCTCACATTTGTAACTCGAAGCAGGAGCTGCGGAATAAGCGGAGACTGGCGAAGGACGAGGTGACGATGCGCGTCGGGAATGGTTCCAAGGTCGATGTGATCGTCGTCGGCACGCTGCCTCTACATTTACCTATGGGATTAGTTTTAAACCTCAATAATTGTTATTTAGTGCCAGCTTTGAGCATGAACAATGTATCAGGATCTCGTTTAATTCGAGATGGCTACTCATTTAAATCCGAGAATAATGGTTGTTCTATTTATATGAGAGATATGTTTTATGGTCATGCTCTGCTGGTGAATGGTTTATTCTTAATGAATCTCGAGCGTAATGTTACACATATTCATAGTGTGAATACCAAAAGATGTAAGGTTGATAATGATAGTCCCACATACTTGTGGCACTGCCGCCTTGGTCACATAGGTGTCAAACGCATGAACAAGCTCCATGCAGATGGACTTTTGGAGTCTCTTGATTACAAATCATTTGACACGTGCGAACCATGCCTCATGGGTAAAATGACCAAGACTCCGTTCTCAGGAACAATGGAGCGAGCAACCAACTTATTGGAAATCATACATACTGATGTGTGCAGTCCAATGAGAGTTGAGGCTCGCGGTGGCTATCGTTATGTTCTCACCCTCACTGATGACTTGAGTAGATATGGGTATGTCTACTTAATGAAACACAAGTCTGAGACCTTTGAAAAGTTCAAGGAATTTCAGAGTGAGGTTGAAAATCAACGTGACAGAAAAATCAAGTTCTTGTGATCGGATCGTGGGGGAGAATACTTGAGTCACGAATTTGGCACACACTTAAGGAAACGTGGAATAGTTTCACAACTCACGCCGCCTGGAACACCTCAGCGTAATGGTGTGTCCGAACGTCGTAATCGCACTCTATTGGATATGGTGCGATCTATGATGTCTCTTACCGATTTACCGCTGTCATTTTGGGGCTATGCTTTAGAGACTGCCACATTCACTTTAAATAGGGCTCCGTCGAAATCCGTTGAGACGACACCGTATGAATTATGGTTTGGGAAGAAACCAAAGTTGTCGTTTCTAAAAGTTTGGGGATGCGATGCTTATGTCAAGAAACTTCAACCTGAAAAGCTCGAACCCAAATCGGAAAAATGTGTCTTCATAGGATACCCTAAAGAAACTATTGGGTATACCTTCTACCTCAGATCCAAAGGCAAGATCTTTGTTGCCAAGAATGGATCCTTTCTAGAGAAAGAGTTTCTCTCGAAAGAAGTAAGTGGGAGGAAAGTAGAACTTGATGAAGTATTACCTCTTGAACCGGAGAGTGGCGCAGCTTAAGAAAATGTTCCTGAGGTGCCTGCACCGACTAGAGAGGAAGTTAATGATGATGATCATGAAACTTCAGATCAAGTTGCTATTGAACTTCGTAGGTCCACAAGGACACGTTCCGCGCCAGAGTGGTACGGCAACTCTGTCTTGGAAATCATGTTGTTAGACAACGGTGAACCTTCAAACTATGAAGAAGCGATGGCGGGCCCAGATTCCGACAAATGGCTGGAAGCCATGAAATCCGAGATAGGATCCATGTATGAAAACGAAGTATGGACTTTGATTGACTTGCCCGATGATCGGCGAGCCATAGAAAATAAATGGATCTTTAAGAAGAAGACAGACGCGGATGGTAATGTAACAATCTATAAAGCTTGGCTTGTCACTAAGGGTTATCGACAAGTTCAAGGGGTTGACTACGATGAGACTTTCTCACCCGTAGCGAAGCTGAAGTCCGTCCAAATCATGTTAGCAATTGCCGCATTCTATGATTATGAGATATGGCAAATGGACGTCAAAACGGCATTCCTTAATGGTTTCCTTAAGGAAGAATTATATATGATGCAGCCGGAATGTTTTGTCGATCCTAAGAATGCTGACAAGGTGTGCAAGCTCCAACGCTCGATCTATGGGCTGGTGCAAGCATCTCGGAGTTGGAACATTCGTTTTGATGAGATGATCAAAGCGTTTGGGTTTACGCAGACTTATGGAGAAGCCTGCATTCACAAGAAAGTGAGTGGGAGCTCTGTAGCATTTCTCATATTATATGTGGACGACATACTGTTGATGGGAAATGATATAGAATTCTTGGAAAGCATAAAGGCCTACTTGAACAAGTGTTTTTCAATGAAGGATCTTGGAGAAGCTGCTTACATATTAGGCATCAAGATCTATAGAGATAGATCGAGACACCTCATTGGTCTTTCACAGAGTATGTACCTTGACAAGATATTGAAGAAGTTCCATATGGATCAGTCAAAGAAGGGGTTCTTGCCTGTATTGCAAGGTACGAGATTGAGCACGGCTCAATGCCCGACCATGGCAGAAGATAGAGAAAAGATGAGTGTCGTCCCCTATGCCTCGGCCATAGGGTCTATCATGTATGCTATGCTGTGTACCAGACCTGATGTAAACCTTGTCGTAAGTTTGGTGAGAAGGTACCAAAGTAATCCCGGCATGGAACACTGGACAGCGGTCAAGAATATCCTGAAGTACCTGAAGAGGACTAAGGATATGTTTCTCGTTTATGGAGGTGACGAAGAGCTCGTCATAAAGGGTTACGTCGATGCTAGCTTCGACACAGATCTGGATGACTCTAAGTCACAAACCGGATACGTGTATATTTTGAATGGTGGGGCAGTAAGCTGGTGCAGTTGCAAGCAAAGCGTTGTGGCGGGATCTACATGTGAAGCGGAGTACATGGCAGCCTCGGAGGCAGCACAAGAAGCAATCTGGGTGAAGGAGTTCATTACCGACCTAGGAGTCATACCCAATGCGTCGGGCCCGATGACTCTCTTCTGTGACAACACTGGAGCTATTGCCCTTGCCAAGGAGCCCAGGTTTCACTGGAAGACCAGGCATATCAAGCGACGCTTCAACTCCATTCGTGAAAGTGTTCAAAATGGAGACATAGATATTTGTAAAGTACATACGGACCTGAATGTGGCAGATCCATTGACTAAACCTCTCCCTAGAGCAAAACTGTTGGGGAACGTAGTAATTTCAAAAAAATTCCTACGTACACGCAAGATCATGGTGATGCATAGCAACAAGAGGGGAGAGTGTTGTCCACGTACCCTTGTAGACCAAAAGCGGAAGCGTTAGCACAACGCGGTTGATGTAGTTGAACGTCTTCACGATCCGACCGATCCAAGTACCGAACGCACAGCACCTCCCAGTTCAGCACACGTTCAACTCGATGACGTCCCTCGAACTCCGATCCAGCCGAGTGTTGAGGGAGAGTTTCGTCAACACGACGACGTGGTGATGATGATGATGTTCTACCAACGCAGGGCTTTGCCTAAGCACCGCTATGATATGATCGAGGTGGATTATGGTGGAAGGGGGCACCGCACACGGCTAAGAGATCAAGAGATCAATTGTTGTGTCTACGGGGTGCCCCCTAGCCACGTATATAAAGGAGTGGAGGAGGGGAGCGGCCGGCCCTCTCTATGCCGCGCCCTAGGGGAGTCCTACTCCCACCGGGAGTAGGATTCCCCCTTTCCTAGTAGAACTAGGATCCCTTCCAAGTAGTAGGAGTAGGAGAGAAGGAAAGGGAAGGGAAAAGGAGAAGGAAGGAAGGGGGCGCCCCCCTCCCTAGTCCAATTCGGACCAGCCCATGGGGAGGGGTGCGGCCACCTTTTGAGGCCTTTCTCTCCTTTCCCGTATGGCCCATTAAGGCCCAATACGAATTCCCGTAACTCCCCGGTACTCCCGAAAATACCCGAATCACTCGGAACCTTTCCGATGTCCGAATATAGTCGTCCAATATATCGATCTTTACGTCTCGACCATTTCGAGACTCCTCGTCATGTCCCCGGTCTCATCCGGGACTCCGAACTCCTTCGGTACATCAAAACACATAAACTCATAATATAACCGTCATCGTAGCGTTAAGCGTGCAGACCCTACGGGTTCGAGAACTATGTAGACATGACCGAGACACGTCTCCGGTCAATAACCAATAGCGGAACCTGGATGCTCATATTTTTTTTTCGAGAGTACGCCAATAGCGTACCATATTTTTATAGAAGGGAGAAAAATTTACAAGATTCGTGCGATCAATGTGAACATCGATCACCCGAGCACCCACACACACCTACAGGAAGATCAAATGGGATCTCTCAAAAAAAGATCTAAGCCACCCACTCCTACACCTGCACTATGCCATTCTCGAATTTCGTCAAGGATGGCTCTAGCTAACTCATTCTAATCCTTGACTTGTTCCGGTCGGTTGAACACCTTAGCGTTCCTCTGCTTCCATAACAACCAAGCCGCAGCAATGACGAGTGAGTCAAAGCCTCGCTTTTGCTTCCCTTGAAAGCCAGCTCATGCCCTTAACCACCATTCGGCAAAAGTGTTCGTGTTGTTGGGGGGTAGGATGTTGATTTGCAGGGAGTCGAAACACGTGTGCCACACCTGTCTTGCGTAGACACATTGCACTACGATATGCTCCACCGTGTCCTCGTCCTGCAGACAAGTGTAATAAGGCGAGGGGTTGTCCTGCAGACCATGTCGTGCCCGTCTGTCAGATGTCCATAAGTGGTGCTGCACCGCAAGCCAGACAAAGATCTTGCACTTCAACGGCGCCCAACTACGCCATATCGCCCCAGCTGTCGGCGATCCGATCGCTCCTTGGTTGAGCCTCATATAGGTGGATCTTGCCGTGTATAAACCCGATGGATCATGCGGCCAAAAGAATGAGTCCTCCATTTGCACGTCTCTAGGCACGGTCGCGATAGCATGTCTCAAATGAACTGTTTGTAGCAGCGCTCCGAAGGATGTCTATGGTTGGACGTCGAGTGCCCACCTTTCACCAGTTAAGGCCTGGGCCACCGTGCGGGAGTTTCTGATCCTTTTTTCCACTCCAGCCACCAGCATTGGCGCAATGTCCCTGACAGAAAATCCGTGGATCCACTTATCCCTCCAGAACAGGAACTTGTCTCCTTTGCCCACTGTGATCTGCACCAAGCTGTCGAATACTTGCCTGGCGTCATCATCCACCATAAGCTCTAGCCCGTGCCATGGCCTTTGTGGGTTTGTGCGCTGCATCCATTCCCATCGCACCCTAAGTGCTAGTGCTTGCAAACTCAGATTTTTCACTCCTAGACCTCCGAAGCAAGTCGGCTTGCAAATCGCGCTCCATGCCACTAGACATTGACCTCCATTCACTTGATCTTTCCCAGCCCAAAAAACGCACGCATCCAACCATCAATATCCTCAAGAACCCAGCCAGGGGCCTTCATCACGAGCAATTGGTGTACAGGTCTCGCTGCTAGCACCGATTTCACAAGCACAAGCCGACTTGATCTCTGTAGTAGACCTTTTTGCCAAGCCGGGAGGCAATGCCGAACTTGGTCCAAAAGAGGTTGCCAGTGAGCCTTAGTGAGATGCTTTATGGCCAGCTGCAACCCGAGATATTTGCACGGGAATTCTCCGATGGGGCATTGCAGCAAAGTCTGAACTCTCACTTTGTCGTCCTGGTTCTTTGAGATCAGGATCGCCGAAGATTTTCTGTAATTGACCCTCAGTCCCGAAGCTTCTCCAAATAGTTGCAGCGCGATTCTGACGAACAAAAGGTCCAGATTTGTCAGCTTGACGAATAGGGCCATGTCATCCGCGTAGATAGATAGTCGCTGGGTCGCCGAGATTCCGGTGTAAGAGCTCAGAACTCCATCTGTCATGGCCTTGGAGACCATGGCCGTGAGAGCCTCCATGGCAATGACAAAAAGCAGCGGGGAGACCGGGTCCCCTTGTCGCAGTCCTTTAGCATGCCAAATCCTCTTTCCCGGGACTCCATTAACCAACACTTTTGTGCTCGAAGTTTGCAGCAAGACAGCTATCCACTTGAGGCATCTCCCTCCAAAACCTTTGGCACGAAGAACTTCAAACAAGAAAGGCCAGGACAAGGAATCAAAAGCACGGGATATGTCTAGCTTTAGGAAGACACCTCTATTCTTCCTGGCATAGATCTTCCTCGCCACTTGCTTCACTAAGAGGTAGTTGTCATGCAGGTTTCTTCCACGGATGAACGCAGACTGATTGGCGGCCACTAAGTCTTTCATGCACGGTCTGATACGATTGGCCAATAGCTTGGCGAACAGTTTAGCGAAGCTGTGCGGTAAACTGATCGACCTGTAATCCCCCACCTCCATGGCATCCGGCTTCTTGGGTATCAAGACGATCAAAGCATGATTTAACCTTGCAAACCCTCGATCATCTCCAACACAAAGCTTAAGGAGCGCAGCCATGATGTCGTCCTTGATAATAGACCAAGCTCTTTGGTAGAATTCTGCCGTGAATCCATCCGGCCCTGGGGCCCGGTCCGGGGCCATTTCCTTAATGACAGACCAGACCTCCTCAACCGTGAACAGCGCGTCAGGATTGCTCAAGTCCCGCGGGGTCAAGCCCAGCGCATGTAGATTGAGCGTATGCTCTCTGGCCTGAGCCGTGCCAAGCAAGTTTTGGAAAGCCTCTGTGAAGATCTCTTCTTTATGAATCTGATCAGTGGCGATCTCTTCCCCTCATCTGACCTGCGGTATGAAGTTCTTGGCTCTCCTTTTGTTCGCAATCAGCTGAAAAAACTTGGTGTTGGCATCTCCCTCGCGAAGCCATCGATGTCTAGATCTTTGCCGCTCGATCGTTCGTTCAAGCGACGCAAGCCCCAGGAGTGCGAGCTTGAGCGTTCTTCTCAGCCATGTCTCTAACTCAGAGAGCCCTCTGGTTTCCATTGCTTGATCCAGGCGAAGGATTACTAGAGTGGCAATGGCAATTCATATTGGCTCCTACATATTCTACGAAGATCTTTATCGGTCAGACCGCATAACAACATACGTTGTTCCCTTTGTCATCGGTATGTTACTTGCCCGAGATTCGATCGTCGGTATCTCAATACCTAGTTCAATCTCGTTACCGGCAAGTCTCTTTACTCGTTCCGTAATACATCATCCCGCAACTAACTCATTAGTTGCAATGCTTGCAAGGCTTATAGTGATGTGCATTACCGAGTGGGCCCAGAGATACCTCTCCGACAATCGGAGTGAAAAATCCTAATCTCGAAATACGCCAACCCAACAAGTACCTTCGGAGACACCTGTAGAGCACCTTTATAATCACCCAGTTACGTTGTGACGTTTGGTAGCACACAAAGTGTTCCTCCGGTAAACGGGAGTTGCATAATCTCATAGTCATAGGAACATGTATAAGTCATGAAGAAAGCAATAGCAACAAACTAAACGATCAAGTGCTAAGCTAACGGAATGGGTCAAGTCAATCACATCATTCTCCTAATGATGTGATCCCGTTAATCAAATGACAACTCATGTCTATGGTTAGGAAACATAACCATCTTTGATCAACGAGCTAGTCAAGTAGAGGCATACTAGTGACACTCTGTTTGTCTATGTATTCACACATGTATTATGTTTCCGGTTAATACAATTCTAGCATGAATAATAAACATTTATCATGATATAAGGAAATAAATAATAACTTATTATTGCCTCTAGGGCATATTTCCTTCAGTCTCCCACTTGCACTAGAGTCAATAATCTAGTTCACATCGCCATGTGATTTAATACCAATAGTTCACATCACCATGTGATTAACACCCATAGTTCACATCGACATGTGACCAACACCCAAAGGGTTTACTAGAGTCAATAATCTAGTTCACATCGCTATGTGATTAACACCCAAAGAGTACTGAGGTGTGATCATGTTTTGCTTGTGAGAGAAATTTAGTCAACGGGTCTGCCACATTCAGATTCGTAAGTATTTTGCAAATTTCTATGTCAACAATGCTCTGCACAGAGATACTCTAGCTAATTGCTCCCACTTTCAATATGTATCCAGATTGAGATTTAGAGTCATCTGGATCAGTGTCAAAATTTGCATCAACGTAACCCTTTACGACAAACCTTTTGTCACTTCCATAATCGAGAAACATATCCTTATTCCACTAAGGATAATTTTGACCAATGTCCAGTGATCTACTCCTAGATCACTATTGTACTCCTTTGCCAAACTCAGGGCAGGGTATATAATAGGTCTGGTACACAGCATGGCATACTTTATAGAACCTATGGCTGAGGCATAGGGAATGACTTTCATTCTCTCTCTATCTTCTGCCGTGGTCGGGTTTTGAGTCTTACTCAGTTTCACACCTTGTAACACAGGCAAGAACTCTTTCTTTAACTGTTCCATTTTGAACTACTTCAAAATCTTGTCAAGGTATGTACTCATTGAAAAACTTATCAAGCGTCTTGATCCATCTCTATAAATCTTGATGCTCAATATGTAAGCAGCTTCACCGAGGTCTTTCTTTGAAAAAACTCCATCAAACACTCCTTTATGCTTTGCAGAATAATTCTACATTATCTCCGATCAACAATATGCCATTCACATATACTTATCAGAAATGTTGTAGTGCTCCCACTCACTTTCTTGTAAATACAGGCTTCACCACAAGTCTGTATAAAACTATATGCTTTGATCAACTTATCAAAGCGTATATTCTAACTCCGAGATGTTTGCACCAGTCCATAGATGGATCGCTGGATCTTGCATATTTTGTTAGCACCTTTAGGATTGACAAAACTTTCTCGTTGCATCATATACAACTCTTCTTTGATAAATCCATTAAGCAATGTAGTTTTGTTTATCCATTTGCCAAATTTCAGAAAATGCGGCAATTTGCTAACATGATTCAGATAGACTTAAGCATGGATACGAGTGAGAAACTCTCATCGTAGTCAACACCTTGAACTTGTCGAAAACCTTTTGCGACAATTCTAGCTCTGTAGATAGTAACACTACTATCAGTGTCCGTCTTCCTCTTGAAGATCAATTTAATCTCAATGGCTCACCGATCAATGGGCAAGTCAATCAAAGTCCATACTTTGTTCTCATACATGGATCTCATCTCAGATTTCATGGCCTCAAGCCATTTCGTAGAATCTGGGCTCATCATCGCTTCCTCATAGTTCGTAGGTTCGTCATGGTCAAGTAACATGACCTCCAGAACAGGATTACCGTACCACTCTGGTGCAGATTTCACTCTGGTTTACCTACGAGGTTCGGTAGTAACTTGATCTGAAGTTACATGATCATCATCATTAGCTTCCTCACTAATTGGTGTAGTAGTCACAGGAACATATTTCTATGATGAACTACTTTCCAATAAGGGAGCAGGTACAATTACCTCATCAAGTTCTACTTTCCTCATACTCACTTCTTTCGAGAGAAACTCCTTCTCTAGAAAGGATCCATTCTCAGCAACGAATATGTTGCCTTCGGATCTATGATAGAATGTGTACCCAACATTTTCTTTTGGGGATCCTATGAAGATGCACTTCTCCGATTTGGGTTTGAGCTTATCAAGTTGAAACTTTTTCACATAAGCATTGCAACCTCAAACTTTAAGAAAGGACAACTTTGGTTTCTTACCAAACCACAGTTCATACGGTGTCGCCTCAATGGATTTAGATGGTGCCCTTTTTAACGTGAATGCAGCTGTCTCTAATGCATAACCCTAAAACTATAGTGATTAATCGGTAAGAAACATCATAGATTGCACTATATCCAATAATAGTATGGTTATGACGTTCGGACACACCATTATGTTGTGGTGTTCCAGGTGGCATGATTTTGTGAAACTACTCCACATTGTTTTAATTGAAGACCAAACTCGTAACTCAAATATTTGTCTTTGCGATCAGATCGTAGAAACTTTATTTTCTTGTCACGATGATTTTCCACTTCACTCTGAAGTTCTTTGAACTTTTCAAATGTTTCAGACTTGTGTTTCATCAAGTAGATATACTCATATCTGCTCAAATCATCTGTGAAGATCAAAAAATAATGATACCTGCCGCGAGATTCAATATTCATTGGACCACATACATCAGTATGCATGATTTCCAACAAATCTGTTGCTTGTTGCATTGTCCCGGAGAACGGAGTCTTAGTCATCTTGCCCATGAGGCATGGTTCGCAAGCATCAACTGATTCATAATCAAGTGATTCCAAAAGTCTATCGGCATGGAGTTTCTTCATGCGCTTTATACCAATATGACCTAAACGGCAGTGCCACAAATAAGTTGCACTATCATTATTAACTTTGCATCTTTTGGTTTCAATATTATGAATATGTGTATCACTACGATCGAGATCCAACGAACCATTTTCATTGGGTGTATGACCATAGAAGGTTTTATTCATGTAAACAGAACAACAATTATTCTCTAACTTAAATGAATAACCGTTTTGCAATAAACATGATCAAATCATATTCATGCTCAACGCAAACACCAAATAACATTTATTTAGGTTTCACACTAATCCCGAAAGTATAGGGAGTGTGCGATGATGATCATATCAATCTTGGAACCACTTCCATCACACATCGTCACTTCACCCTTAACTAGTCTCTGTTCATTCTGCAACTCCCGTTTCGAGTTACTACTCTTAGCAACTAAACCCGTAACAAATACCGAGGGGTTGTTACGAACACTAGTAAAATACACATCAATAATCTGTATATCAAATATACCTTTGTTCACTTTGCCATCCTTCTTATCCGCCAAATACTTGGGCAGTTCTGCTTCCAGTGACCAGTCCCTTTGCAGTAGAGGCACTTAGTCTCGGGCTTAGGACCAGACTTGGGCTTCTTCACTTGAGCAGCAACTTGCTTGCCATTCTTCTTGAAGTTCCCCTTCCTCCCTTTGCCCTTTTCTTGAAACTAGTGGTCTTGTCTACCATCAACACTTGACATTTTTCTTGATTTCTACCTTCGTTGATTTCAGCATTACGAAGAGCTTGGGAATCGTTTCCGTTATCCCTTGCATATCATAGTTCATTACGAAGTTCTACTAACTTGGTGATGGTGACTAGAGAATTCTGTCAATCACTATCTTATCTGGAAGATTAACTCCCACTTGATTCAAGCGATTGTAGTACCCAGACAATCTGAGCACATGCTCACTGCTTGGGCTATTCTCCTCCATCTTTTAGCTATAGCACTTGTTGGAGACTTCATATCTCTCAACTCGGGTATTTGCTTCAAATATTAACTTCAACTCCTGGAACATCTCATATGGTCCATGACGTTCAAAACGTCTTTGAAGTCCCGATTCTAAGCCGTTTAAGCATGGTGCACTAAACTATCAACTAGTCATCATATTGAGTTAGCCAAATGTTCATAACGTCTGCATATGCTCCTGCAATAGGTCTGTCATCTAGTGGTGCATTAAGGACATAATTCTTCTGTGCAGCAATGAGGATAATTCTCAGATCACGGATCCAATCCGCATCATTGCTACTAACATCTTTCAACTTAATTTTCTCTAGGAACATATCAAAAATAAAACATGGGGCTAAACGCGAGCTATTGATTTACAACATGGATATGCTAATACTACCAGGACTAAGTTCATGATAAATTAAAGTTCAATTAATCATATTACTTAAGAACTCCCACTTAGAAAGACATCCCTCTAATCTTTTAAGTGATCACGTGATCCAAATCAACTAAACCATAACCGATCATCACGTGAAATGGAGTAGCTTTCAATGGTGAACATCAATATGTTGATCATATCTACTATATGATTCACGTTCGACCTTTCGGTCTCAGTGTTCCGAGGCCATATCTCCATATGCTAGGCTCGTCAAGTTTAAACTGAGTATTCTGTGTGTGCAAAACTGGCTTGCACCCGTTGTAGATGGACGTAGAACTTATCACACCCGATCATCACGTGGTGTCTGGGCACGACAAACTTTGGCAACGGTGCATACTCAGGGAGAACACTTTTATCTTGAAATTTAGTGAGAGATCGTCTTATAATGCTACCGTCAATCAAAGCAAATAAGATGCATAAAAGATAAACATCACATGCAATCAATATAAGTGATATGATATGGCCATCATCATCTTGTGCTTGTGATCTCCATCTCCGAAGCACCGTCATGATCACCATCGTCACCGGCGCGACACCTTGATCACCATCGTAGCATCGTTGTCGTCTCGCCAATATTATTCTTCCACGACTATCGCTACCGCTTAGTGATAAAGTAAAGCATTACAGCGCAATTGCATTGCATACAATAAAGCAACAACCATATGGCTCCTGCCAGTTGCTGATAACTCGGTTACAAAACATGATCATCTCATACAATAAAATTTAGCATCATGTCTTGACCATATCACATCACAACATGCCCTGCAAAAACAAGTTAGACGTACTCTACTTTGTTGTTGCAAGTTTTACGTGGCTGCTACGGGCTTAGCAAGAACCATTCTTACCTATGCATCAAACCACAACGATAGTTTGTCAAGTTGGTGCTGTTTTAACCTTTGCAAGGACCGGGCATAGCCACACTCGGTTCAACTAAAGTTGGAGAAACTGACACCCGCCAGCCACCTATGTGCAAAGCACGTCGGTAGAACCAGTCTCGCGTAAGCGTACGCGTAATGTCGGCCCGGGCCGCTTCATCCAACAATACCGCCGAACCAAAGTATGGCATGCTGGTAAGCAGTATGACTTATATCACACACAACTCACTTGTGTTCTACTCGTGCATATGACATCTACGCATAAAACTTGGCTCGGATGCCACTGTTGGGGAACGTAGTAATTTCAAAAAAATTCCTACGTACACGCAAGATCATGGTGATGCATAGCAACGAGAGGGGAGAATGTTGTCCACGTACCCTCGTAGACCGAAACCGGAAGCGTTAGCACAACGCGGTCGATGTAGTCGAATGTCTTCACGATCCGACCGATCCAAGTACCGAATGCACGGCACCTCCAAGTTCAGCACACGTTCAACTCGATGACGTCCCTCGAACTCCGATCCAGCCGAGTGTTGAGGGAGAGTTTCGTAAGCACGACGGCGTGGTGACGATGATGATGTTCTACCGACGCAGGGCTTCGCCTAAGCACCGCTACGATATGATCGAGGTGGATTATGGTGGAAGGGGGCACCGCACACGGCTAAGAGATCAAGAGATCAATTGTTGTGTCTATGGGGTGCCCCCTGGCCATGTATATAAAGGAGTGGAGGAGGGGAGGGGCCGGCCCTCTCTATGGCGCGCCCTAGGGGAGTCCTACTCCCACCAGGAGTAGGATTCCCCCTTTCCTAGTAGAACTAGGATCCCTTCCAAGTAGTAGGAGTAGGAGAGAAGGAAAGGGAAGGGAAAAGGAGAAGGAAGGAAGGGGGCGCCCCCCCTCCCTAGTCCAATTCAAACCAGCCCATGGGGAGGGGTGCGGCCACCTTTTGAGGCCTTTCTCTCCTTTCCCGTATGGCCCATTAAGGCCCAATACGAATTCCCGTAACTCTCCGGTACTCCCGAAAATACCCGAATCACTCGGAACCTTTCCGATGTCCGAATATAGTCGTCCAATATATCGATCTTTACGTCTCGACCATTTTGAGACTCCTCGTCATGTCCCCGATCTCATCCGGGACTCCAAACTCCTTCGGTACATCAAAACACATAAACTCATAATATAACCGTCATCGTAGCGTTAAGTGTGCGGACCCTACGGGTTGGAGAACTATGTAGACATGACCGAGACACGTCTC
The DNA here is from genome assembly GCF_003073215.2 of Triticum urartu. Taxonomy (NCBI): domain Eukaryota; kingdom Viridiplantae; phylum Streptophyta; class Magnoliopsida; order Poales; family Poaceae; genus Triticum; species Triticum urartu. Next base: position 670,098,625 of record NC_053023.1, read on the forward strand.
CGGTCAATAACCAATAGCGGAACCTGGATGCTCATATTGGCTCCTACATATTCTACGAAGATCTTTATCGGTCAGACCGCATAACAACATACGCGGTTCTCTTTGTCATCGGTATGTTACTTGCCCGAGATTCGATCGTCGGTATCCAATACCTAGTTCAATCTAGTTACCGGCAAGTCTCTTTACTCGTTCCATAATACATCATCCCGTAACTAACTCATTAGTTATCATGCTTGCAAAGCTTATAGTGATGTGCATTACCGAGAGGGCCCTGAGATACCTCTCCGACAATCGGAGTGACAAATCCTAATCTTGATCTATGCCAACTCAACAAGTACCATCGGAGACACCTGTAGAGCACCTTTATAATCACCCAGTTCCGTTGTGATGTTTGGTAGCACACAAAGTGTTCCTCCGGTATTCGGGAGTTGCATAATCTCATAGTCATAAGAACATGTATAAGTCATGAAGAAAGCAATAGCAACAAACTAAACGATCAAGTGCTATGCTAACGGAATGGGTCAAGTCAATCACATCATTCTCCTAATGATGTGATCCTGCTAATCAAATGACAATTCATGTCTATGGTTAGGAAACATAACCATCTTTAATCAACGAGCTAGTCAAGTAGAGGCATACTAGTGACACTCTGTCTATGTATTCACACATGTATTATGTTTCCGGTTAATACAATTCTAGCATGAATAATAAACATTTACCATGATATAAGGAAATAAATAATAACTTTATTATTGCCTCTAGGGCATATTTCCTTCACCTGGGGGGAGGCACGTGGGGCCCATAAGACACCAGGGCGCACCAGAGGCCCCTGGGGCGCCCTGATGGGTTGTGGGGCCCACGGGTGTCTCCTCCACCGCCTCTTAGCTCTATAAATACCCAAATATTCTAGAAACCCTGGGGGATTCGACGAAACACAATTCCAGCCGCCGCAAGTTCCAGAACCACGAGATCCAATCTAGAGCCCTATTTCGGCACTCCGTCGGAGGGGAACACGATCACTGAGGGGTTCATCATCCTCATTGGTGCCTCTCCGATGATGCGTGAGTAGTTTATCATCGACCATTTTGAGAATCCTCGTCATGTCCGTGATCATATCCGGGACTCCGAACTACCTTCGGTACATCAGAACACAAAAACTCATAATACCGATCGTCACCGAACTTTAAGCGTGTGGACCCTACGGGTTTGAGAACTATGTAGACATGACCGAGACTCGTCTCCGGTCAATAACCAATAGCGGAACCTAGATTCTCATATTGGCTCCCACATATTCTACGAAGATCTTTATTGGTCAAACCGCATAACTGTTGGAAATATGTCCTAGAGGCAATAATAAAATGGTTATTATTATATTTCTTTGTTCATGATAATTGTCTATTGTTCATGCTATAATTGTGTTATCCGGAAATCGTAATACATGTGTGAATACATAGACCACAACACGTCCCTAGTGAGCCTCTAGTTGACTAGCTCGTTGATCAAAAGATAGTCATGGTTTCCTGACTATGGACATTGGATATCATTGATAACGGGATCACATCATTAGGAGAATGATGTGATGGACAAGACCCAATCCTAAGCATAGCTTAAAGATCGTGTAGTTCGTTTGCTAGAGCTTTTCCGAATGTCAAGTATCATTTCCTTAGACCATGAGATTGTGCAACTCCCGGATACCGTAGGAGTGCTTTGGGTGTGCCAAACGTCACAACGTAACTGGGTGACTATAAAGGTACACTACGGGTATCTCCGAAAGTGTCTGTTGGGTTGGCACGAATCGAGACTGGGATTTGTCACTCCGTATGATGGAGAGGTATCTCTTTGCCCACTCAGTAATGCATCATCATAATGAGCTCAATGTGATCAAGTGGTTGATCACGGGATCATGCATTACGGTACGAGTAAAGTGACCTGCCGGTAACGAGATTGAACGAGGTATTGGGATACCGACGATCGAGTCTCGGGCAAGTAACGTACCGATTGACAAAGGGAATTGTATACGGGATTGATTGAATCCTCAACATCGTGGTTCATACGATGAGATCATCGAGGAGCATGTGGGAGCCAACATGGGTATCCAGAAGCCGTTGTTGTTTATTGACCGGAGAGTCATCTCGGTCATGTCTGCGTGTCTCCCGAACCCGTAGGGTCTACACACTTAAGGTTCGGTGACACTAGGGTTGTTGAGATATTAGTATACGGTAACCCGAAAGTTTTTTGGAGTCCCGGATGAGATCCCGAACGTCACGAGGAGTTCCAAAATGGTCCGGAGGTGAAGATTTATATATAGGAAGTCAAGTTCCGGCCATCGGGAAAGTTTCAGGGGTAATCGGTATTGTACCGGGACCACCGGAAGGGTCCCGGGGGTCCACCGGGTGGGGCCACCTATCCCGGAGGGCCCCATGGGATGAAGTGGGAGGGGAACCAGCCCCTAGTGGGCTGGTGCACCCCCATGGGCCTCCCCTGCGCCTAGGGTTGGAAACCCTAGGGGTGGGGGCGTCCCACTTGGCTTGGGGGGCACTCCACCCCCCTTGGCCGCCGCCCCCTTGGAGATTGCATATCCTAGGGCTGGCGTCCCCCTAGGGGTCCTATATATAGTGGGGGGAGGGAGGGTAGCTGCACCCTAGCCCCTGGCGCCTCCCTCTCCCTCCCGTGAAACTTCTCCCTCTCCCTCCCGTGACACTTCTCCCTCTCCCTGAGCTTGGCGAAGCCCTGCCGAGATCGCCGTTGCTTCCACCACCACGCCGTCGTGCTGCTGGATCTCCATCAACCTCTCCTTCCACCTTGCTGGATCAAGTTGGAGGAGACGTCTTCCCAACCGTACGTGTGTTGAACGCAGAGGTGTCGTTCGTTCGGCGCTAGGTCATCGGTGATTTGGATCACGACGAGTACGACTCCATCAACCCCGTTCTCTTGAACGCTTCCGCTCGCTATCTACAAGGGTATGTAGATGCACTCCCTTCTCCCTCGTTGCTAGATGACTCCATAGATTGATCTTGGTGATGCATAGAAAATTTTAAAATTCTGCTACGCAACCCAACAATAACAACATACGTTGTTCCCTTTGTCATCGTTATGTTCGTCGGCATCTCAATACCTAGTTCAATATCGTTACTGGCAAGTCTCTTTACTCGTTCCGTAATACATCATCTCGCAACTAACTCATTAGTTATAATGCTTGCAAGGCTTATAGTGATGTGCATTACCGAGTGGGCCCAGAGATACCTCTCCGACAATCAGAGTGACAAATCCTAATCTTGATCAATGCCAACTCAACAAACACCATCGGAGACACTTGTAGAGCACCTTTATAATCACCCATTACATTGTGACTTTTGGTAGCACACAAAGTGTTCCTACGGTATTCAGGAGTTGCATGATCTCATAGTCATAGGAACATGTATAGTTATGGAGAAAGCAATAGCAACAAACTAAATGATCACCATGCTAAGCTAACGGATGGGTCAAGTCAATCACATCATTCTCTAATGATGTGATCCCGTTAATCAAATGACAACTCATGTCTATGGTTAGGAAACATAACCTTCATTGATTCAACGAGCTAGTCAAGTAGAGGCAAACTAGTGAGACTCTGTTTGTCTATGTATTCACACATGTACTAAGTTTCCGGTAAATACAATTCTAGCATGAATAATAAACATTTATCATGATATAAGGAAATATAAATAACAACTTTATTATTGCCTCTAGGGCATATTTCCTTCAAAGAGTTGGGCCAGAAGAGTCTCGGGCTGCCCACGAGGATGGGGGCGCGCCCACCCCCCTGGGCGTGCCTCCCTGCCTCGTGGACAGCCCGGGGACCCCCTGACTTGTTCCCGACTCCAACACCTCTTATATAACCCAAAACTTCTAGAAAGAAATCTAGATCGGGAGTTCCGCCGCCGGAAGCCTCGGTAGCCACCGAAAACCAATCTAGACCCGTTCCGGCACCCTGCCATAGGGGGGAATCCCTATCCGGTGGCCATCTTCATCATCCCGGCGCTCTCCATGACGAGGAGGGAGTAGTTCACCCTCGGGGCTGAGGGTATGTACAAGTAGCTATGTGTTTGATCTCTCTCTCTCTCGTGTTCTTGATTCGGCACGATCTTGATGTATCGCGAGCTTTGCTATTATAGTTGGATCTTATGATGTTTCTCCCCCTCTACTCTCTTGTAATGGATTGAGTTTTCCCTTTGAAGTTATCTTATCGGATTGAGTCTTTAAGGATTTGAGAACACTTGATGTATGTCTTGCATGTGCTTATCTGTGGTGACAATGGGATATCATGTGATCTACTTGATGTATGTTTTGGTGATCAACTTGCGAGTTCCGTGACCTCATGAACTTATGCATAGGGTTTGGCACACGTTTTCATCTTGACTCTTCGGTAGAAACTTTGGGGCACTCTTTGAAGTTCTTTGTGTTGGTCAAATAGATGAATCTGAGATTGTGTGATGCATATCGTATAATCATACCCACGGATACTTGAGGTGACATTGGAGTATCTAGGTGACATTAAGGTTTTGATTGATTTGTGTCTTAAGGTGTTATTCTAGTAAGAACTCTATGATAGATTGAACGGAAAGAATAGCTTCGTGTTATTTTACTACGGACTTGAATAAATCGATCGGAAAGAATAACTTTGAGGTGGTTTCGTACCCTACAATAATCTCTTCATTTGTTCTCTGCTATTAGTGACTTTGGAGTGACTCTTTGTTGCATGTTGAGGGATAGTTATATGATCCAATTATGTTATTATTGTTGAGAGAACTTGCACTAGTGAAAATATGAACCCTAGGCCTTGTTTCCTAGCATTGCAATACCGTTTGTGCTCGCTTTTATCGCTTGCTACCTTGCTGTTTTTATATTTTCAGATTACAAATACCCATATCTACCATCCATATTGCACTTGTATCACCATCTCTTCGCCGAACTAGTGCACCTATATAATTTACCATTGTATTGGGTGTGTTGGGGACACAAGAGACTCTTTGTTATTTGGTTGCAGGGTTGTTTGAGAGAGACCATCTTCATCCTACGCCTCCCACGGATTGATAAACCTTAGGCCATCCACTTGAGGGAAATTTGCTATTGTCCTACAAACCTCTGCACTTGGAGGCCCAACAATGTCTACAAGAAGAAGGTTGTGTAGTAGACATCATGCGGCCTCTGAGCCTCTTGTTGTCGAGCCCATTTCTGTTGCTCGTCATGCCTCCACCAACCAAGAGCGTCTACTTGTGATCCTCGAGCCTGCTTTCACAGAGGCTCTTGAAAATGAAGAAGTATCAGCTGTTGACCCCATCACGGCTGAAGACATTGGTCGTGAATACAATGTAGAAGATGATGAAGTCCTTCCTTAACTCGAGCACCAACCGGTATCATCGTCTGTTCTTACGAACAGCGAACTCATCAGCATTGGTCGTCCTCTGACGCTAATTTCTCAGGATGATTCATGGGCTGATCGCCCCCAACAAAACACCCCATTCATGATGAAACTCCTAGAACTCCAACACCTCAAGTCACCACTCCGGTGCTTGACGACGACTACATGGTGCAGACCACTCCATCACCACAGGCATCGCCTGCATTCCGCAGGCTTCGCAAAGGCATGTTCTGTAGCACGTGAAGGCCACAGGTCACCATGTCAAGCATTCTAGAAGGAGAAGTGCAACAAAGCTCAGTAGCACGCGAAGTGTTTCCTAATGCCACTCCCACTGCGAATGTCTCTGAGTCTGAAGCTAAAACTGTTGAAGACATTCCGGCTGCATCAGCTAAAGAAAATCAAGAACCATGACAAGAAGAAGAAAGAGTTGCCACACCCCCTGCCACTGAAGAAGTCATTCTCGGGGAGAATGTGTCTGTGCCCGACCCTCCTGTCATTGAAGACACGGAGGTTGAGAACACTGAGGCTACCACCAACAATGATACTAAAGCCAATGACATTGTCATGGCTGAAGATAATGTGGAGCCTGAAGCCAATGTTGTGCCTGAAGCTCATGTGCACCCTGAAGCCCATGTGGATGCTGATGCCACTGCTCCAGCCCCAAGGCCTCACACGATTGAACATGCCTTTGATCATGGACAGCTGGTCACTATGAAATGGCCCTTCATGGTGCCTCCCACTGCTCCCGGACCTCAATATGATTATCATGTGGAGCAGAGGCCACAAGTTTAGAAGCCAAAGCCCAGGCTGCCAAGGCTTCCAGGTGTTGCAACCTCCCCAGGATCGTTAAGTGTGAACAGTTTCAGGGCACACAATACCTTCTTTGACAGTGCCTAGAATCCATATTCGAAGCCGAAGATCTCTTTTGATCGCTTCTAGAGCTATCAGCAGCGCAGCTACTACTCTTGCATACTATACAATCAAGAGTGAATCTTTCAACACATGCGTCTTGATTGTGAAGCTATTGCCGGGCTGCCCTATCTGGAAGAATCTCTTGACTGCTTCAGGTAGGTTGGTCTTCTACAGTTCGTCACTGACAAAGAACACTGGAATGAATAGCTCCTGCTGCAGTTCTACGCCACACTTCACATTCGTGGCTACAACAGGGATCCGAAGACATGGGTCCTTGAGTGAATGTCAGGAGATGTGCACCATGAAGCCAAAGCTCAAGTCATTATTGAGCTTACTTCCGTGCCCACTCCAGGTGAACTCTATGAGCCTGGTTGTCAGCTACACCAAAATGAACTGAAGAGTATCTTCCAGCGGCCTGAACCAAATATGAATCAGATGCTCAGCGTGATGAAGCCATTGCCTCAAGATGCTGATTATCCCAAGGAATTCTTCGTCAAGGACCTTGAGTACCTGCCCTGCACAGTCTATCATATTCTGAGGCATACTATCTGGCCCATCAAGGGACACTCAACTGAAGCCAAACTTGAAGTATCATTGAAGACTTTGGTATTCTATATTGTCAATGGCATCAGATTCAATTCCCAGGATTTCTTCATCAGACAGCTTGCTGCATCTGGAATTGATTTGTTTGGCTTGAAGTTTTATGCTCCATGGGTGATGCGCTTAATCAAGCTTCACTCTTCTGTCGACTATCAGCCCTCAGCGCGCAACCATCTTGTCTTTTTGCCTGAGGTTGATCTATCTGTTGAAGCCATCTACCCTGAGCCTGCCAAGGAGTCACTTTATCTTCATAATGCTGATCACCAAATCTTCTTGCAACCAATGGAGGGTGTTCTTGCTGCAACTCGAGTCTATCCTCTGGCTGGAAATATGCGTGCACCTCATCGTGCAAACACTGAAGCCACTGAAAGCACCTCTGGCTGGAAATATCTCGTGTACTCAATGACCGAGAACTTCTTGTGGCCTTACATTAGAAACAGGATAGGCACCATGACTGGCTAAAGCGTCATATGCAGAGCATCTTGGTGGATGTCAATCGCATTCACAATCTTGCCACCAAGAACTCATTCGTAGCTCATGAAGCCTATTGGCGGTCTTGGAAGAGTCTCACACTACTATGCTCTAAAGACGATCTTCATGAAGACGGCTTCACAGAGGGCTTCAAATTTGATTCCAAGCCTCCCCAGAATGCAAGCTGGCGTCGGACTCCTTCCATTGAAGACTCTGAGTATTCATCTTCGGCTGCAACCGTTGTTGCGAGAGTCGTCAGTGAAGAAGACAATTCCACTTCACCAACCATGGCTTCACCGCGCATAGACACTGCACCAGGCCCCTTTGCACCACCGAACTCCAACGTCGACCATGCTCCTGCATCTACTCCTGATGGGAACGAGTAGATACTCTATGTCTTCAAACCTTTTTGGTCCTTACTGACAAAAGGGGGAGAAGCATATGAGTTGATAGTATTCAAGCGGGTCCTTTATGGGTGGTTGCTATATTTTTCCAAGTGATTACAACTCTTGTCTTTTGATACATTTGGTTCTTTTGGTTGTAACACTTAAACTTGATGGCCGCCTGCTACTTTTTCTGCTTCTTTGTGATGCGATGATAAATGCCGCATGAAGTCATTCTGCATACGCCCATTTTTCATTATGCATGTCATTATCTTCATTATATCTTTATATGCATGATGAATTGTCTTCATAAGTTGATGAGGATCTCCACAAAGTAAAACATGCCATGTGCATTTGCATTCAAAAGCAAACTACTTATATGCACATCTTCAGGGGGGAGCCTTTTGCCAATTATGAAGACCATGCTTTAATCCTTAAACTTTCACATATTTTTATCCCCGTTGAAAACTTCAACCAGTTTGTCATCAATCACCAAAAAGTGGGAGATTGTAAGTGCATCTAGTGCCACCCCTAGTTGGTTTTGGAGTATTGACGACAAGCTTGGTTGAGGGACTAATGTGTTTGTGAGAATTGCAGGATAACACAGGTAGTAGTCCCTCATTGATTTGGTTTACCTACCGGAGATGACCCCTAAAAATGTGTGAAGACGTTGAAGACAATGGTGGTCTGTGAAAATATTCACAACGAAGATTATGACTCAAGAAAACATTCACGTGAAGACTATGGAGTGCAAAGACATAGTTGTTTCATAGTTTCCTTTTCTTATTTGTTGAGTCATAGGAACCACTGCACTGTTAAGTGGGGTCCAAGTGAACAAAGTCAAAATGAATAAAGTGATGCTCAACCAAATCCTATGTCTTCGAGCGAAGACAATGAGAGCAAATCTTATCCAGAGCTGGATGAGTCAGCTTTACTTGTAGCCCAAGTCAAGCTATCGCGTGTGTTTGAAATCTGACCATTGGGCACGTGTCAGTTCCTTAGTGACCCAGGGTCATTTCAGACAAATCAGGCCGGGTTGCCTCCTGGCTATAAATAGCCCACCCCCTACACCATAAATTGGTGGCTGCTCAGAGTTAGTGCACGGCTTTTGTCGTTTGAGAGCAACCCACCTCCGAAGCATTTGAGAGAGAAATCCTTGCGAGGACAAAGCCCTAAACACCCAGAGCCAAAGAGTGTTAGGCATCACTGAAGTCTTTCTATCTGCGTGATCTGAAGACTTGTTACACTTGAGGACTGTGAATCCTCCAGCCGGTTAGGCGTCGCGTTCTGAGCATCCAAGGGTCATTGTGGATTGCCGGTGAACAAATTCTGCGAAGGTTTGGAAGTCTACCTTGAAGACTTACCAGAGTGATTGGGCAAGGACTGTGTGTCCTTAGCTCAAGGGGAATAAGGTGAAGACACGGTCTTCTGAGTTGAATCTCAGCCTCCCTAACCAGACGTACAGTTGTCACAGCAACTAGAACTGGTCCAACAAATCCTTGTCCTCACCAAGCAACTGGTTCTATCCTTTACCTCTCTTTACTTACAGTTTGTCTTCGTGAAGTCATTGCCTGCTTGCATGATCTGATTGACTTCATTGTGTGAAGATTGTTGTTGTTTGGCTTCATACTATCTTCCATCCTGATCCATACTACCTAGTTGTTGATAGTCTTCGTGCTTTCACTTCATTGCTTACTTGACTATGGCTTGTCTAGTGTAGTCTACCTTCCGCTGCATATCAATAGGTTCATTTCTACTATTTGTCTTCAAAGCCCCCGTGTTTTGAAGACTTTCATAAAAATTGCCTATTCACCCCCCCCTCTAGTCGATAACTAGCACTTTCAACAATGATACATGCGTGCCTCACTACCCCTTCTGTCACTGGGTGGGGACACCGCAAGATCGAACCCATCACAAAGCACATCTTCCCATTGCAAGAAAAATCAATCTAGTTGGCCTAACTAAACCAAAGATTCAGAGAAGAAATATGAGGCTATAAATTATCATGCATATAAGATATCAAAGAAGAGTCAAATAATATCCATGGATATAGATCTGATCACAAACTCGAACTTCATCGGATCCCAACAAATACACCATAAAAAGTCATTACATCAAATAGATCTTCAAGAGACCATTGTATTGAGAATCAAAAAGAGAGAAGAAACCATATAGCTACTGCCTATGGATCCGTAGGTCTATGGTGAACTACTCACGCATCATCGGAGAGGCACCAATGAGGATGATGAACCCCTCTGTGATCATGTTCCTCTCCGGCGGAGTGCCGGAATAGGGATCTAGATTGGATCTCGTGGTTTTGGAACTTGCGGCGGCTGGAATTGTGTTTCGTCGACTCCCCCAGGGTTTCTGGAATATTTGGGTATTTATAGAGCCGAGAGGCGATGGAGGAGACCCCCGTGGGCCCCACAACCCATCAGTGCGCACTAGGGGCCTCTGGCGCGCCCTGGTGGCCCGTGGGCCCCACGGGCCTCCCCCAGGTGCTTCCTTAGCTCCCAAGTTGTCTTTTGGTCCAAAAAAATCTCCAAAAAGGTTCGCTGCATTTGGACTCCGTTTGGTAGGGATATTCCGCTAAGTAAAAAATAATAAATGACACTGGGCACTATGTCAATAGGTTAGTCCTAAAAAATGATATAAAGTTACTATAAAATGAATATAAAACATTCAAGATTGATAATATAATAGTATGGAACAAGCAAAAATTATAGATACATTGGAGAAGTGTCAGCACACTCTAGCGCTTATCACTCATAATCTTACCACTTACTAGTGGAAAGCTCAAAGTCATGCCCATGGGCCAAAATGTACTAGTGGTGGGCACGTATTGCTGGCCGCCACTGGTTACTCAAGTACCAGCGGAAGGCTTGTGTTTCGACCGCCACTGGTAAGTTTGGGCTGTCCTCCATCGGTAACCCAATTACATGTGATGGGTACTTTCTCGTGCATGCCACTGGTAGTTATTTTTTGTAATGTCACGTTTCGAGTGTTTTAGGTTTAGGCTTATGGTCCAAAAAAAATTATTATACTAAAAGTACATCACTGGAAGTTCCATGTAAGATTTTAAATGCAAATGCACTTAATGTCTTAAATATAGATAACAAACCCAAAAATATTCCAAATTTTAACATGACACTTGTAATGGTGTATGTTGGGTGCGATTTTTTTTAAATTAATCGAGGAAGGATCTGTTGCTTCACATGCAAACCTGGACTATTTCGAATGCCTAGAAATGCATTTAATGACTTAAATATTGCAAACAGGCATAAAAGTGCCAAATTTTGACATGATCTTAGAAAATGCATTTAATGGTGTGTATTAAGTTTGGAAAAAACAAAGCCAACAGCCAGAGATGTGATCGATCCACGTGCAAACCTGTCCCGTTCTCTCTCGAAACCTAGTTTCTTCCTCGGAGATGGTCCGGTTTGTAACCAGTCTCCGTGAAAAACTTTTGCTAAACGTTACATATTTTTACCACAACCTCTAAGGATATCTAGTTGCAATCACCATAGATTCATCGTATAATTGCACAAGTGACAAGTTTAGGAAGACATGTTATGGGACTTCCTCTCCTTTTCCTCCCCTAACCCTAGGTGGCTAGGGCAAACTCTTCCCTCCAAACTTTGCCGATAAGCCCGTGGATTCGCATACCCTCTGGCTGCCGCTCCGATGGTTGGTGGCGGGGAGGGGAATCCTGGTGCCTCCGCTCCGATTAGTAGTTTAGGTTAGGGTTTTTGAGTCCTCGTAGGTGCGGTGCTCAGGCTGATGGCGACGCTACTTCCTTGAGTTTGTCTTGCGGGTTCCAATCCGCCTCGAGTTCGTTCGTATGGACGTAGTCGACAGTGCTCCGGCGTAGTTTTCTTGCCCTCTCCTTGTGGCTGCGAGGTTAGGGTACTCGTCATGTGGTGAGATTTGGTGTCAGATGCTTCAGATCTATGCAAGGGTTCAACGGCGACGAGTGCGACTCCATGGCGCTCGTTCTTAGTGGCACGTGCACAAAAACTTCCCGTCTGTCATCGGCAAGGTCAAGCTGGCTCCGGTAGGGGAGCGATGATAGCGGCGCGTCGGCGGCTCATTCTGACAACAGTACTGGTTGTTTGGGGGTCTTGAAATTTCAATGTAATTTTTATTATGTTTGAGATGCTTTGTACTTTTGATGGACTTTGATAATAGATCTGGATCATTTTCACACAAAAAGCGATAAATTTAGGAAGTTATATAGTTATATTGCGAGGCAAAAGGGAGGGAAAATTGTGCCTCACCGTTCTGAACAGAGAGTCATAAAAAATGTACCTCGCTGATCTGAACACGGAGTTCTCAAAGGTATATGGGCACATTTGATTATTGTTTTCCCTCCATAAAACGGGCACCCCTATATCTCGCCTTCAACGAGTCTGGCTTCCGACCCGCTAAAGGGGGCATCGAGTTGGGCCGGCCGATGCACACGGGAGGCCACAACCTCTTTTCTATTTTTTACGTTTTCTAATTTTCTTTTTGCTTTATTTTTTACTTTTATATATACTTTAAAATATTATGTGTATATGTATATATTACAAAAACACTCTACAAAACATTAAAAAATGTTGAACAAGTATTTGAAAAAAATACTGATCATGTATATAAAATGTTAAATCAAGCATTTGAAAAAATGTTGAACAAGTATTTGAAAAATGTTGGAAAAATATTGACCAGGTATATAAAAATGTTAATCAAGCATTTGAAGAAAAATATTAAACAAGTATTTGAAAAATGTTAATCAAGCATTTGAGAAATGTTGAACAATGATTTGAAAAGTGTTGAACAAGTATTTTAAAAATGTTGATCATGTATACATAAATGTTAGCAGTTGAAAAAAAGTTGAAAAGGTATTTGGAAAATGTTAATCAAGCATTTTATAAATGTTAAATGTGTATATAAAAAATGTTGACCATGTATTAAAAAAGTGCTTGAATTTCTATCATGAATATGAAAATGTATTTTTTGCGACGAGAAAAAGCATTTAATTAATTAATCAAAGTTTTACAAGCAAAATTTTTAAAGGTGTATAGGTAAATGTAGTTGACATATACAAAAAAGTAGAATGAGAACCAAAAAAACAAAGAAAATGAAAAAAGAAACAAAATAAATCATAGAACAAGGAAATAAAAGAAAAAAGAAAAATCAAGGAATCAAATGAAAAACAAGAAAAAATGGAGGAAAAAATAAAAGAAACAAAATAAAAAGAAAATAGACAAAATAAAGCAAAAGGAGGGAAAACCCCAAAGAAAAGCGAATAAAATAGAAGAAAAACAAAAATACCTAGAAAACCCGATGGAATACCAGCTCTTTTCCTATCAAGTTCGTCGCACCTTGGAATCTGTTAGGACACGCATGCTATACCCGTCGCTCTGCTTTTTCTTCTATATTTTCTCTTTTAGGTGCGCGTAAAATGGGCCGGCCCGATTACTACCACGCTCAAGTCTCTTCCATCTCGCTGAACACGAGATATAGTCGCCGCCGTAGAACATTGCTTGGTTGGAAAACGACGGGTAGGCTTGTTCCATATGGTTGGTTCACCATATTAGGCATGTAATGTTTACAATTGTATCCTTATTTACACTATTGGTCGGTTTAAGTTATAAGCCTCGGCCGATCGTTTTCTTTCTGGGAGGAAATCAGTTGCGCCTGGTATTGTCATGTCATCTATTTTGAAACGAAGGGAGTTTAAATTTACACCGATTCAAAGTGAGACCTAAGAGTACTTGGTTAGACAGTGCCAAGTACGGATTCCTCCCGAATCAGTTGGAAATAGAAAAACTCTTGTAAATTTCAGTGATGTTGTTTGCTGTAGCTTTCCACGAGTTTGTACAAATGTTGCCCTGATATATTCAACTAGCGATCATGGGTAAAAAAATCTAGCGATCATCGGTGATGCTGACATGCTGTGAACTACTATTGTGAATGCACTGATTCTTCTGCGCGCGGCTGCTGAGAATATTACTGACACTCGTGCGCTTATATATTTTACGATTTCCTAGGAAAAGACGGTCGTGCGAATTGTACGTGGGTCAAAGATTCGCAGCATGGCGCGCAGCTCTAGCTTTCACGAGACAACGACGTTGCCGTATGAAGTTGGCGGAAGAAGCATGTACTCTTATTAGGCCAACTCCAAAGTACGACTCTAAACGGGTGTTTGTTATATGGATTTTGTCCGTTTAGAACGGGCAAATAAGCCATGTCCGATCATTTTTCTGTATGCATTAACCATGCATTCAACACGCGAACGCATCTAGTCAGTTACAACCGGCCGTAGGCCAAAAGTAGACAGTTTTTACACTAAACATTACAAATAGATTTACAATCAAATATATCGAACATTGCAACTAGTTTCACCACCGAATGAAAACACAATCAAAAGTTTTTACAATCCAATCGAAATTGTCTTGAATACATCTAAAGAAAATGGACCGATACATGTACTGGTTGTCAATGTGAATCCTCATGTGCTCAACCAAGTTATTTTGGAGTTGCATATGTGTAAACTCACACATTTCACAATGGAATTGGGTGAATTGTTCAAAAGTTGCCGGTTCTTGGTGCCCAGGCAGAATATTTTCACCCTGATATTCAAACCCTTTGTCGTAGATGCTATTATCATGCTCATCCTCCATCATCATATTGTTCATGACCACACAAGAAGTCATCACCTCCAAAAGCTTCTCGGTGCTCCATGTCAGTGCAGGCTGTTGAATGATACCCCATCGAGATTGAAACACACCAAAACACGGTCCACATCCTTCCTCGCACTCTCTTGTTGTTGGGCAAATCTCTGGCTCTTCTCTCTTTCTGGATTGGATATTGTGTTCACGGGGTTGACCATTGAGAATAGATACCATCAACCAGGTAGTATCCCTTGTTGTAATGGTGGTCATTGATCTCAAAGTTGACCTCTATGGAGTGGCCTTGTGCAAGCCTTGCGAACACTGGAGAGCGCTGCAGCACGTTGATATCATTGTGGGAACCAGCCATGGCGAAGAAAGAGTGACGTATCCAAAGATCTTGTGAAGCCACCCTTCTAGTATGACAGTGGCACCTTTCAGATGCCCCTTGTACCGCTACTGCCAAGAAAATGGACAGCTCTTCCACTTCCAATGCATACAATCTATACTACCAAGCATCCCCGGAAAGCCTCTATCGGTTTTATTGATCACCAACTACCGTGTTGTATCATCAACATTTGGATTTCTCACGTACTCAGGGCTAAACACTTCACGGCCTTGCAGAACATGTACATTGATTTGGGACACGTGGATTCACTCATAAGGAGAACTCATCCACAAGATCACCTGGAACTTCGTATCAAGCATACAAATAGCCGTATTGCATTTCTGATAAGAGAAGAAGCCAACCTTGCTAAGGGCATCCTCCTTGCACTCAAAGTAATTGGCATATGCTACCACTACCTCCCGAATACAATCGAACACATGCCTCGCCATCCATAAGAGGTGTCGAAAAAGATGGGATTTGAATAGAGGGGAATCCTCAAAGTAATCAACATAGAGTAAGGCTTGACCGCTCTCCCTATTGCGGTTCAAGGCCGGAGCATGGCCCGGGATGGATCCCTTGAACCTAGGCCGTTGCCTAGCAATGTGGTCATTGACAACCAATGGAGCAATCACATGCTCATCGTCATCCGAGGACGAATCATCTGATGAGCAAATGAAGTTGTGGAAAAAATATCCGTCCCCACTATCCATGGTACCTTGCGGTCGTGGTGGAGACACGGCCGGTGAAGAGCACCTCAGCCTCCCTGCACAGGCAATAGGCCCGTCAAAGCGTAGACGGCCGGCGGCACGCAGCGTGGCAGCCCCAGGCGGATGGTGTTGGGGTCGATGGGCGTCGCCCGCGGACGTGGTTCCCCTGGTACCAGAGGCGATGACAAAAACCCACAAGCTCCGACGGGAACTCCTCCGAAATCAGGGCGGGGGTGGTGGGATTTGTGTGGATGACTCAGGGTTTGGTCGGCCAGGCTGGACTCTTAGGAAGCGATTGGCAAAATGGATGGCGGCGACTATGGCGGGGGGAGGGGGGAGGCAAGCCACGTATGGGAAGGGGAAAAGGGGGCTGTCTCACCAATATGCGGGCCAGGAAGGACCAGGGCGCGCGCCCTGTCCGTCCGCATGCTGTCCGTTTTGACGCAAAGATGACCCAATTTTGGGCCAGAAATGCATCGACGGCGGACAAAAACCGGACTAGCATCCATTTGCTCTCGCCCGTGGCCACGATTTGTGTCCGTTTCGCGCCAAACGGATGCGCCCGGATCAAACCGGGTCGTGCGTTGGAGTTGGCCTCATGTGCAACCTTGTCAGTTGTCACATCGTCTCAGAACACGAAAAAGAAGATGCTAATCTTGGGTAAGGAAAAATCAAAAACAAAAACAAAAATCGGGTAAGGATCTGTTTAGTTTACCCCGCGCATTTAGCTGCCGATTGTCCATTCTTTTTGTGGTGTCGTGCGCCGTCAACCATGTCCGTCAACTTGTGTCCAGATGACCTCATGGAGCATCCACATGATCATTCCTCGCTGAAATTCATAAGGCACACACCTACCTAGCTATGCCAGCCATCCGTTAGACTCACGACCCGCAAAGTCATTGAACCGCACGTGAGGGCACGCAAGTTTTAAGTTTTAGTTTCTGAAAATTATGGTTTTATCAGTCGCATGTCTCAATGTAGTCGGTATTTCTTAGCGGCGTAGAAACAAAAACTGTTAAATTTATGTTTCATAGGCAAAAGGACAATTTTGAGATTTCTTTCATTTTCTCTCACATGTGTAAAAAATCAATTTATTCATCAAGATGTGTGTTTCTAGACATTCTCACAAAATTAAAGTTACGATTCTCACAAAATCAATGTAGACATATAAGATGCCTTGACACGAGCGTGTGCTGGATCCAGTGACGTGGCCATGATGGAGGCCGTCGGGGTGGGCAGCTCCAGGGACTGCAACGCCAGCGATCTACGAGGTGGTTAAAATGACGAAACTATCAAAAACTTGCATTCAGAGTTTGTTACCCTTTTTACTTGAGTTGATTTATTCGGCATTGATGCAACTAAACTACCCCAACATCTTATATTTAGGAATGGAGGTAGTACATAATTTGCGTGCGCATTGCCAAGGTGTTGTCCTCCTTTAAAAACAAGAATTAGCAAAACTAGGAATATAGCATTGAATCCATACTTTCTCTTTGATGGCTGCGGCTGCTGGAGATAGATAAGATCAAACTGCCTTGTTTGTTTGTAATCTGCAATGCACTGATGCATATGTCTGCTTCGCCAAGGACATGTTTGGTTTTCTGCATCGCCTCAGCTAGGCCCTGGGAATGCAGTTTGGTCCGTTTGAATGTCAGTGCTTACTGGTTGGCGTGTATGCAATGAAGTTTAAAACCCCTTCGAGTCAGACCTGATAGGAATGATTGAATCGGTCGTTTTCAGTGAGTCAGACTGAAGCGGTGAAAGCACACGTGCTCCTTGGGTGATTTTGGTAATTAATGTCAACATATCTCTTGTTGGACTAATGCTTTTACCTAGTATATTTCAGATGAGTTCAACAGTGGAGTGGCGTGGACAAGAGGATGTGGAACCTCTGCAAGATGCTAAGGACAGAAGATTGGCAAAAGCTCAAAAGCTCAAGACTCTACACTTTTATTTTAGTGATCCAAGATCACATTGAGTCCATAGAAAAGCCAGTACTATTAAAAGGGGGTGAGGTGTTGCTTAATGGCTTGCTTGCTCAAAGTGCTTAGTGATATGCTCCAAAGTCATCAACAACTTTGTCATTTCCACATATGTTCCAAACCAAAAGTCAAACCCGGACCCACCGATTTTATCTATCTGGCGCCGCCGAGTTCATTTGACATAGTCATTGCCAGAAACCTTAATCAATTCGGTCTCACCGATGGGATCTCGGTCTCACCGAGATGGGCTTGCAAACTCTCTGTTGCCTGTTGCAATAATTTCGGTCTCACCGAGATATGCAATCGGTCCCACCGAGTTTGCTTGACCAACTCTCTGTTTTGCTTATTACCAAAATCGGTCCCACCGAGTTTGTGTAATCGGTCAAACCGAGTTGATCATATCGGTCCCACCGAAATTCCTAACGTTCATATTTTAAACTAAATCGGTCTGACCGAGTTTTATGATTCGGTCACACCGAGTTTGGTGAATTGTGTGCAATGGCTAGATTTTATGTGGAGGCTATTTATACCCCTCCACCCACCCTTCATTCGGCAGGAAAGCCATCAGAACGTGCCTACACTTTCAGCATACATTTTCTAAGAGAGAAATACCTACTCATGTGTTGAGACCAAGATATTCCAATCCAACATAAGAATCTTAATCTCTATCCTTCCCCAAGTTGCTTTCCACTCAAATCATCTTTCCATCAAATCCAAATCTTGAGAAAGAGTTGAGTGTTGAGGAGACTATTATTTGAAGTACAAGAGCAAGGAGTTCATCATCAACACACCATCTATTACCTTTTGGAGAGTGGTGTCTCCTAGATTGGTTAGGTGTCACTTGGAAGCCTCCGACAAGATTGTGGAGTTGAACCAAGGAGTTTGTAAGGGTAAGGAGATCGCCTACTTCGTGAAGATCTACCCAAGTGAGGCAAGTCCTTCGTGGGCGATGGCCATGGTGGGATAGACAAGGTTGCTTCTTCGTGGACCCTTCGTGGGTGTGGACTCGTGCAACCGTTACCCTTCGTGGGTTGAAATCTCCATCAACGTGGATGTACGATAGCACCACCTATCGGAACCACGCCAAAAATCTCCGTGTCTCCAATTGCGTTTGCACACTCCAATCTCATCCCTTTACATTCTTGCAACTTGCATGCTTTACTTTTCACTGCTCATATACTCTTGCCATGCTTGCTTAAAATCTATTGTGAATGTTTAAACTTATGCTGAAACTCCACCTTAACTTGAAAAAATTGAAAACTATTACTTTTCTTGTTAAGAGTCTATTCACCCCCCTCTAGACGCCTCTTCTCGATCCTACAAGCGGGCGCATAATGGCACAAGGGAGCTAGCGAGCGCACACGATGGGCCCTGGTGATGGGAGGCGATGCTAGCTGGGTACAAAGGTGTTGCACTTGGTGTGTTCTACTCCCTCCGTCCGGAAATACTTGTCATCAAAATGGATAAAAGGAGGTGTATCTAGACGTATTTTAGTTCTAGATACATCTTTTTTTATCCATTTTGATGACAAGTATTTTCGGACGGAGGGAGTATTACCTTGCTTAATCCCTTCTAATCTACACAACGGTGCTTCGATTTGATATAAGCTCTACATAAGAAAGATGCACATTAACATTGTTATTTCATTCAAGCGGCCGGTTCGTAGTTTGGTTAATTGTAAATATTCAATTTCGTGTACATGGCTTTGCATGTGGTCTTTTTTACTCACACTCCTTAATTTCCTCACCGTGTCCCTTCTAATGTACACAATGTGCTTTGATTCGATAAGTGAAATACGAAAAAGATGCACATCGACGTTGTGATTACATTCAGGTAACCAGTTAGTAGTTTCGTTGAGTGTTCAATTTCGTGTTCATGTTTGGAGTTTTTTAAAATGATTGTAAATTCTTTGCACACAGCCGACCGTTTGAATTTTTCTTTGACCGCTAGCTTCATCTTGTTGTTTCACACAAATTTCATGTCGTAAGTTTTCTATTTCGACGCTCGTAGACAAGTTCTGTACCTCTCTATTGTATTGTGTTCATGTGATGTGTGCATTAGATGAAATTCAGCAAATCCGTCACGCACGGTGGACCACTTGAAATTTACTTCGACCACTAGCTTCATCTGATTGTTGCACAAATCTTTCGTATGTATGTTTTTCATTTTAACTCGTGTAGACGAATAGAACCTATCTAATATACCGTAACATGGCTCGTGTGTAACTGTTAACTTAATCGGGCCAAATTGGACGAATGTGTGCAAACAAACACAACCAATTACATAATCCCAGCCTAAATCCCGAAACACGGATAACCAAACGCAGTGTAGAAAAATTCCCAATGATGTGATGCATATAACCAAACTAAGTACATAACATGGTCTTTTTGGTAACTCCGTGTATGTCAAAAATTTGTGCGGATAGCCCTAGTAAGGGCATCACCAATTCTAACCCCCCAAATCGGACACCGCATCTGTCCGTGGACCGGTTCGGACCGGTGTTCAAACATTGATGCGAAAGCCGGCCATCCGCCTATATACCTCAATTGTCATTTTTATCAACCAGAAAGATAGCAATCCGCCAAATCATGCATGACTCATTATAATACTAATGCACGATTAGTTACCAAACTTAAAGGAACAAGTGGCACTTTTTGGTGGGAGCCTTTCATCAAGTGAAGGAACCTAGCTACTAATCTGAGTGTTCAAGTGTTGACGGAAGCTTTCCCCAAGTGTTGGCGGAAGTCTTTCACCAAATACTAATGCATGACTTAGTAGATTTCTTTCACCAAACTCACACAAAAAAAGATTTCTTTCACCAAGCATTTGAAAAAAAAGTGGCTTCTGCTGGAAGATTTGAAAGTCTACCGTCAAAACGCTATACTAATCTTCCGCTAAACACAACAACCAGCGGCCTTCCATTATTCGGATGGAGAGGAGAGGGTATGTGACGGCTTTTGGTTCGTTGTGTGGATGTCTGGGCTTCCTTAAAGCTCCATTTTGTTTGGTTTTGATTTATGAGATTTTGAACATCCGGACCAGCCGGCGGACGGATACAAACCCATGTTGAATGATAAAACACGTCTAAACCGCACGGAAAGGACAGAGGCGATTTGTGGGTCCGCAACCCGCTGGTTCCCATGCATCACGACGGTGCGTGCTCTATCCACGTTCAACTAGATCGGAAGTGCGCCTTGGCGCACCGGTGCCTGGCTCGGCACAATGACCCAACGTATAAAACTCAAATATATCAAAGCATTTAGTACATCGAAAGAAAATTAGAGCAAAGGCTCAAGCTAAATGTATTTTGTATAGATCACAAACACTAAAGATATACCAAAAGTAAGGTATATACCTGCTGCCCAGATAACTGAGTTTAGCATAGGGCATACAAATTAAGGATATACCAGAAGCATGGTATAGTTGTTCCCATGCAACTTTACTACAAAGCATAAAGGCAAAAAGTGTACCAAAAGCAAGGCATACTGCTTGCTCATGACAACTGACTTGAACTCAATTGCATCAAGTTCAGTACAAAGCGTCAAGACATAAGTTCTATAAAATATAGCCAAGTAGTTCATACCGACAAGCGTAAGTTCCAGATTCTGTAGCTGCTCATAAACATAATGAGATAACAGACAAATTGGGAATGAAGCTCTGGAAACATCGATAATAGTAGACCATTGTCTTTGTTAATCAAAGAACATCTACTGTAGCTTGTAGTTAACCATTACTGAGAACTCCTGCTTCCTTCCTTTCAAGTGAAAAGGTTATTTTCTGAGGCGAAGCTAATGCAAATAGTAGTCGGCAATACCTGAGCGAGTTCACCTTGCTAATGATAATATTTAAGATCTAAAAAAAATAGAATTAGCTAATGAACCTAGGCACTATGCAAGCTATACAGAATTCAGATAAATGGAATACTGAGATTGAACACAAATTAGTAACATTGTGCCTGTAGAGTAATGTGCAGAAGATTGTACTTCACAATTCAGACATCAATGGTAGCCACCCTGGGTTCTATCCTCTGAACTACCTTGATTGAGGCTTTATTCCTTTCTAATTGCTTTGAAACAGTACCTACATCTTTATAACGCCTTTATAAAGAACCAGTATTCTCACTGTTCATGTAGGCCAGCAAAAGAAAAGGTTCATGTGACACTATAATAAGTAGTTAAGAAAACAGATTGAATCTAAAGTGCAGCTAAATGAATGCAATAGAAAGGGTTACCCTAAAATTAGGCATATTGGGACAACACATTTCTGTAGAAAATTGAGGGATTAGAAAAAACCAAAAGGTGGTGTTCTATATAGAACAATAATTAGATCGTGTGAGTCTAGAGCAAGAGCTTTACACCAATAGTAGGCAAAAAAACTACTCCCTCCAATCCAAAATGTTCAAAACTGCGACATTATGGATCAGAGGTATTATAAATCAGCATGATCAACTTATCATGTAGGGTTCTGCATTCATTTTAAATGACTCGGCAACATGCAGCTAAGATATACCGAGTTGTGTAGAAGTACACAATTTGCATGAACGACAAAAAAGGAATGCACATATGTGCATTAGAATCAAAGTGACCAAAAGTGAAGCACGGAGACACTTTATTCTCAAAGGAGGTGAAATTACCTTGTCAATCACTGGCACTACCCTAATTTAAGCTATAGCAGCATAGGGTCCTGAGCAAAAGAAGAAGAAAACACAAAAGATTTAGTTAGCGACCACATGAGGACAAAGAAAGTAAACTGCACTATATATTGCTAGCTATGACAATATCCAAAATTAAATTAAAACCTAACGATCAGACCCACCTGTACATTTTGGGCCCAACGGATCAGAGAACATATAGTGTAGTTCACTATTGTGTTTTCTACAGGGATTCTAGTACTTATATGAATAAGAACAAACTAAAACCCCTACATCGAGTCCAGCACACAACATGCAGAGAAGGGAAAAGTGGAGAGGGCGCTCACCTCTGCCTTGTCAGCAAACAGCGGCATCAAGGCTGAGGACGAGGGAGAATCGCTAGTCGCCAGAGGGGCGGCAGGTTGTCCCTCCCAGATCTGGCATCTCTGCTTCCTTCTTGTCCTGCCACAGAAATATAGAGCTGGAAGGCAATAAGCATTCATGTATAACAATAAGAGAAACACAAATGCCAAATAAATTGTTAGAGGATGTTTGATCCCTGCTGCTCGCCTGACTTGGTCTAAAAATGTATTTCTACTCCAGATCCAGAGGATAGTCTCTAGGATGGAACCTGTACAGATGGAACCACATCATTCACAGCATCGGTGCGACAATTGGTATTTGGACCATTGGCATTGTCCAAAGCTAACCATCAACACAATCATCAAGCTGCAAGAGAAAAGAAAAAAAATATAAAATTAAGTGTTTATCCACCATGTACATACAACGCAATCTTCTCTATAAGGTTACTAAAGTGAAGGGTCCGTGTGCAAATGAGAAAAAAATTCCATCCCTAGTAGAATCCAGCCAAGGAAGAAAAAGCACACTCCTGTAATAATCCAAAAACAAACAAACAATGAAAGAAAACCACTAAAATCCAACCAGGGGATAATACTCTCTGTCTCCACCAGTATAGATAACAAAGAAAGACACTCATTTGCTAGTGTGCACATCTACACGAACGACAAACACAGTTTACCGAGCTCAACATCAAATATACACACGCACGAGCACCAACCTAGATACGCAAAGGAACATTAGCAGAGAGAAGGAGAAGAGGGGTCGACCTGTAAAGTCTCTGGACGAAGACGCGAAGACTGCCATAGATCCAACAATGAACAGACGAGGGGGTCGACCAAAAGGAGCTCCTACACTTGTCCGCAGCAAAACAAGTGTCAAAATCATGGCTCAACTGGAGCAGACAACAAAAACTGGGTCAAAACGAGGCTTACCTATAGATCGATGAGCGTGACGACCAATCCGGCCAAACGACGACAAGAACAACGGATCTGCAGGCAACAGAAATCTGAAATCAATTAGCCAGGGCCAATCCAATTAAGAGAAAGCACAAGCGACATGAGACAGCAACCTGGTAGCATAATACCACCATAATCTGACTTTGATTTCACAACCCAAGAAAACCCCAGCCAACCGAAGTCATGACACAAATCAGTACCTGAAAAGCAATAGACATCAGACAAACTACGGTGCCAATCAGGTGAAGAGAAGCGCATATGCTTAGAGCAAAAACAACCACATCTGTTTGCTATGAATAAATTTTGCATGTACAGATTCTCTGCTGCAAAAGTGGCTTGGCATTCATGAAAAACTATCAACTAAACAAATGACATTAGACGCAAGACTTGGAGGACAATATTGGTGATACGATTCTCCCATCACAGTTGCCTATGGGAGGTGCGGAGCGATCTCCTCTTCCTACCCATCTCTTTCTCTGCTTCCAGTTGACATTGTATTGACTCGCTGCTATGGTTCAATTAGCAACAGTTTTGAAGGTCACTTGACATTGTAGTTACCCTTTTAATACATAAATCAATTGCCTACTGTAGTATGAAGAGAGGACAGTATATAAAATCAATATTTTACTTGTTCATAAGCATCTATCCAGAGGGATACATTTTTCATTATCGGAAAAGAGCAGATGCACATGATCATTTGCCGTTGAGTACTTTTATTTGCAGAAATTTATAAACCAAAAACATGTGCACTTTTAAGATCACACAATCTGTTTAGGTCCAATATATCCAAATGTAGCCCAAAAATAAAGAGAGCAGATCAAGGAGAGAGGGGGGAGGTTACCAAACCTGAATGAATGGACACAGAGCCGTTGACCGCGATCTGCTCTTCCTCCCCCACCACCCTCTCCGCTTCCTATTCTTCACACCGTATCTCACATGGGCGGCACACCACCGTCAGCAGCATGCAGGGGAGCCCCATGGAAAGGCGCGGGCAGGAGGGGAAGAGGGGCATGAGGGAAGGACGTCGGAGCGGTCATGGATGAGGTGTCCCTGCAGTGGAGGACTTGGCCGAGCCACTGGAACCCGGCGACGGGGCGTTCCATCTGGCTTCCTCGTCACTCCTCCGGCGAAGGAAGAGCGCAAGCCGGCGGCTCGAGAGGAGGGCGAAGAGGTTGAAGGACGGATGTGGCGGTGTGAGGTCGGCAGGGAGGAGGTGGCCGACAACCTTGGGAGTCCCACATCGACTCTTTGCCCGGTGGTGTCTCCTCCCAGCGATAGCGAGTGGCGAGCTCGACGGCGAGAGCAGCGCCGGCGGTGATCTCGGCTGGGGGAGGAATGAGGAGGACAGGAGGACGGGAGCGCGGCGGCTGCTGCAAGAGTGATGGAGAGGAGCACGGCGGCTAGGGTTCGCACCAATCAGCGCACGAGAGGACGCGGGGATGGGGTGGCGGCTAGCCTAGGAGGGACGAATGGGAGCAGGGCAGTCGCTCGCCCTCACCAGTGGCCAAGACATGTTGACCTAAGACGCGAAAAACCGGAAATACCCTCGGTGGGGCAGAGATATAACATGCGGTGGCACACTGGAGGGCGCACTATTTCGATCTACAGTGTCTCTTTTTGATCCAACGCTCCAGATCTTTCCATCTCGTGATTGAACGGCCAGAATCGCATCAAAGAAAGAATCCAACGGCCAGGTAGCGCTAAACTATGAGGAAGCGGGGTTCCTCCCGGTATGTATCTTACGCGATTTGCTTCTTCCTCTGTTCTCCTACATACCTACACTTCCCACTCCCCACAGGTAAGGACCATAGCCCATGGACTCCAACCAAATTACGAAAGAACCAATAATCAGCAGGTGTTCTGTGAGATAAGGCCCACTTTAACGCACGGCCTCAAATCGTCCGTCGACGTCTCTTTGGGGGTAAACAGACAGAAAGCATGGCCCAACGCGCAGGAACAAACGGATAAATGTCTGTTTTCGGCCCGCTTTCGACCCATTTCTGGTACAAGTTTGGGTCGCGTTTGCGGCCAAACGAAAAGCGCGCAGACGGGCGGGACGCGCGCCCTTGCCCTCCCCTGGCCCGCTCGTCGGTGACACAGCCATCCCACTTTCCCTCCATTTCGTTCAAACCTTTCCACGCGCCCCCTCCTCTCCCTTCTCCATGGACGGCGACCCGACGAACCCCGGCGATGCGGGCGCAGCCGCGCATCCCGCGGCGAAGAAGAAAGGTCCCAAGGGTCCCAGGAAGCCTCGATCTGAGTGCACGCCGGAGGAGATCGCCTTCCTCAACAAAGAAGCAGCGAAGAGAAGGGGCCGGCGGGCAAAGGCGAAGGAGATGAAGACGGCTATGGCCTACGTCGTTGCGACCGACGCCCGGCGTCAAGCGCGACATCTTGCCGACATCGACGAGAAGGAATCCATCGTCGCCAAGGCGCATGCCGTTCTCATGCATGGGTTGGCACGACCGCCGCCGGCCAGCCTCTCTATCACTGCCATGGCCGCGACGAGCACGGGATCGTCGGTCGATCGTCCTCCTCAGTACAAGTCGCCAAGCTCATCCAACACACCCGGTTCGCCGCCTTACAACCATGGGCAGACACGGTTGTCCACGTCGCCGGAGGGCAGCATGGTCGCTCCGGTCAGGCCTGCGGGTGTCATCGACCTCAATGTGACGCCGGGGTACAGTGGCGCTGGCCACACGTCCAACGGGATGCAAAGGAAGCAGTCTCGGCCGTTTCCAATAGCAAGCTTCACTGTCGCCCGCAAGCTGTTCGATGGAATGTCACAACCGACGAGCCTAATTGCTCGACGTTTATGGAGAGCGTCATCTTCGAGGGTCGTGGGGAGGCCTTCGAGCACCTCGGCCAAGGCCAGCTTTTCGATCCCGACGAGACCCAGAGCCAGGATGGCCGCGGCCAGTATGAGGACATTGATTTCGCCTGCCATGATGAAGAGGAAGACGACCATGGCAACTCATGGCATGAAGATGATGACTTGTATTGTGAAGATGATGACTTGCATGTTGCCGGCGTGAAACATGTCTTTTTGAAGACTGGCTCCTGCGCCGGCCGCTGGCTTTGTTGTCAACATGAGATTGTAGGTCGCTGTTGTGTTGGCGGCCGGCGTGAACTAATACGAACCGCGGCCGCGACCAACATCCTTTATTCTCAAGTTTAGCATGCACGGGGACAAGATGGGGTAGAAGATGCGGCCGCGCGTTGGGCGTCCAGCCGACGTCAACCTATATCCGAACGGATACGACCTCATTACCACCACCAAATGAACGAAACCGAAACAAACGAAATTTAGACAAAACGGACGTTCATTTAGAGTCGTGAGTTGGAGTTTCGCCTAATAACAACACCAGGGGCACGCAGATGCAGCTAGCGCCCCCCAGTCGCCGCGTGGCCCCGCGAGAACGCGCCTGCCTCGAGAGCCGCGCGAGGCACAGCCGGAGACGGGCGGCATCAGCGAGATGCCGGCCGCATGGCGAGCGACGCAACAAGACAAGCGTGGTTCACGGCTTCACGCACGAGTTGGCGGGGCCATCGGGGTTGATGGGGCAGTTGATCAAAGTGAGACTAGGAGCCAGTCAAATTGCACCGCCCTGGGAATCCCACGTACTGTCATCGGTCGTGGAACACTATGCTCGCGTGTTTGTTTGCTTGCAGGGAGGCAGGGGAGCCAGAGGGAAAAGCCTGGGTCGGCTTGGACTAGCCGCTGCTTGCACTTGTGCGTGTGGTGTGGAGGCCCTTCGACCTGCACTGCACACGGTTATTCCACGCCTCCAATGATCTGGTGTGCTACTTTCAGTTCCCGGATTCGTTAATGCGACCGAGAGCAGGAGATCGGTATTTCACTAGACGTCGAAGTTCTGACTGTGGATCGCTCACGCGTACGTGAGGCCGACATGCTCCGCGCAAGCCGTTGGAGAGCCAGAAATAGCAGTCATGGGAGTAATGGTATCATACGATCAAGTGATACTCGCGATTTAGCGGGAAATAATATCTGTATTTTTTTCAAAACCTGTGGGGGAAAAAACCTGAAGGTTTTACTATTTACATCAGACTATAAAATAAATGTTTTCATATCCACACAAAAAAAGGCACCATAAAAGCCATTCGATCGGTGCAAGTACAATGGTGATGATATTATCGGAGTTTATGGTGACTTTTTTGTGGCAAATGACAAAGTCTCTTGCAACCATGGTCTCTTGTGGCAAATGCAAAGTTAACGAAAACGGTTTGTCGTCCGACCGAGCTAGGTGGTCTCGGAATTCTGTACCTTGACACATTTGCTTCCTTAGACTTTGTTGGCCTTGGCTTGTGTGGAAGCCTGCATAGAAAACCTAGGTTGGTCTTCGGAACCTATGAAACCATGGTGATATGGAGCTACTTCACACCGCAACGACGATTAAAGTAGAAAATGGGATGAAGGCCAGACTTTGGGATTCTTGATGGCTTTGCGGACAGCGCCCTAGGCACATCACCCCTCTCATATACGACTTGTCAAAAAAGAAGAAGGGATAATCAAGTAGGCCATGGACCAAACGCTCGGGTTGAGTAGCTGGAATTATCAAGTCGATTGTCTATCTAGCATATTGATGAGTTGGTCGAGTTTTGGACCCGCGTGAGGAGCATTCAACTGATCAAGGAGGTTGACGACCCCAACTCCTATTTGGCACCTTAAGCATCATTTAGAGTGCATTTTACTAACCGACGCACACCCCCTACACAACATTGGCATCTAAATGGGCTGGTCCTTGTAGGATTTTCTTACCTATTTTTTCATTTTGTTTCCTTTCCTTTTTTTTCCCTTTCCCTTTTTCTTTTTTTACATTTTTAGCAAATTTGTGAACTTTACCCAATTTCGTGAGCTTTTTTCAAATTTATAGAGTTTTCACAATGTTTTGTGAACTTGCCATTTCAAACCCGTTAATTTTTTCTCAAATTAGATGAACTTTTTCAAATTATGAACCAGTTAAAAAATTTGTGAACTTTTTTCAAATTCTTGGACTTTTTTCCATTTTTGTGAAGCTTTTTCCAAATCACGAACTTTTCCAAGTCTTCAACTTTTTCAAATCACGAAGTTTTTCCTTTTTTTGAAAAGTCAATTGTCAACTCACAATGGTCAACGGTCTTTGCTGGACAGCTCAGTAGTCAACGGTCACAGGCCCACCATTTAACCATTTTAAAAAACCAGGTGGGCAGGCCCATACACTTGTGCATGAGCACGAGTTACCCGAATTGGGCACCAGTTAGAAACTCTTATCGACAACACAATTCACTGGGAGTTCTGGTTGGAATTATTGGGCCTGGCCCATTTAGTATTTCAAAATATTGCCAATAACTCTTAGTTAATCTCACAGGGCCATGTGGTGCATTCATGCATGACAATGTGATATGGAAAGTTTAGTCCCACCCGCTAGTGGAGGATGTGTGAGACGAACTTATAAGGAGAGTCGTTTCACATCCCACCAAGAGCTTGATGCACATTCCTCCTTCGTCGTGTGTCTTGCCATGCCACGTGACACATCGCATGTGTTTCATGTTTCATGGCCGAGTCACACTAGGACCTGTGCAACGTGTGAGCCCTGCCTTAATTTTTGTCACGCTACAAAAGAAGTTGAAATGTTTTGCCTCTTGCGTGGGAGACATAATCTGAATAGTTGTGCAGGTTGTTTCTTTTCCTCTTCCTAGTGGGCTCCTATTTCTCTTCCCTACTAGCGACGGGTCTGTTGAAACTCACTTCACTTATAAGAGGTCGCTCCTCTTCCTTGACGAGAAGCACTTCCACTCCTTCATTTTAGAGCATTGCGTCATGATATGTCTCAAACGTATCTATAATTTTTGATTGTTAAATGCTACTCCCTCCATTCTAGAATGTAAGGTGTATCAATTTTCATGCAATTTAACCATTTGGATGTCTGGCCAATATTATAGAATAAATAACAACATCTGCAATACGTAATAGATAAAATATGAAACTACTTTTCATGATGAACCAAATGATATATATTTGGCATTGTGGATATTCATATATCTTTCTAAAAACTTGGTCAAACATGCACTCGTTTGACTTTTAAAAAAATACACCTTATATAAAGGAACGGAGGGAGTACTAGATTATCACTTTTGTATGTTTTCTATGTCATTTTAAATTATTTTTGTGGACTAACCTATTAATTTAGTGCCTAGTGCGAGTTCTTGTTTTTTTGCATGTTTTTGGTTTTCAGAAAATCGATACCTACAGCCGAAAGACTCGCGAGGGCCCCACAAGGCAGCAGACTCACCCTGGAGGATTGGCGCGCCACCTTGGCTTGTGGGCCCCTCGTAGCTCTGTTTGCCCTAATTCTTGCCCTATAAATACCCACATATTCTGAAACCCTCAGAGCGAAACCTGGAAAAAAAATCACCGACGCAAGCCTCTTTTCCCACGTGATCCCATTTGGAGCCCTGTTTTGGCACTCTGCCGGAAGGGGAATCATTGGGGAGGCCATCTTCATCAACCTTGTTGCCTCTGTGATGATGTATGAGGAGTTCTTTCAGGACCTATGGTCCATTGTAGTAGCTAGATGTCTCTCCCTCTCTCTCTCTCTCTTGACCTTCAATACAACGGTCTCCTCTAAGATCTATTCGATGTAATTTGTGTGTCATGTTTGTTGGGTTTCGATGAATTATGGATTTATAATTATATTGTTCAATGATTTATATTGATTATCTCGAAGTCTCTTCTTTGTGTAATTTTTATAGCTTTGTATGCTTTCTGATCTATGAGTTTTCTTTGGCCAAGATAAATGAGTAGATCTTCAGAGTGAGTAGTGCATAGTAGTGGCTTCAATCTTGTGGTGATCTTGTCCAGTGATAATGGGGACAAAGGCACATATTGTATTGTTGCCACTAAGTATAAAACAACGGGGTTTGGTCATATTGATTGATCTTCATGTCTACATTATGTCATCTTTCTTATTGTGTTACTCTGTTTATTATGAACTGCTACCTCTTGAGCACTGCGTTGGTTTTCCCTTGAAGAGGAAAGGGTGATGCAGCAAAGTAGCTTAAGTATTTCCCTCAGTTTTTGAGAACCAAGGTATCAATCGAGCAGGAGGCTATGCGTGAGTCCCTCGCACCTACACAAAACAAATAAATCCTCGCAACCAACGCGATAAGGGGTTGTCAATCCCTACACGGTCACTTACGAGAGTGAGACCTGATAGATATGATAAGATAATGTTTTTAGTATTTTTATGATAAGGATGCAAAGTAAAAAATAAAAGGCAATGAAAATAACTAAGTGTTGGAAGATTAATATGATGGAAGATAGACCTAGGGGCCATAGGTTTCACTAGTGGCTTCTCTCAAGAGCATAAGTATTTTACGGTGGGTGAACAAATTACTGTTGAGCAATTGACAGAATTGAGCATAGTTATGAGAATATCTAGGTATGATCATGTATATAGGCATCACGTCCGAGACAAGTAGACCGACCCCTACCTGCATCTACTACTATTACTCCATACATCCACCGCTATCCAGCATGCATCTAGAGTATTAAGTTCAAGAGAATAGAGTAACGCTTTAAGCAAGATGACATAATGCAGAGGGATAAATTCATGCAATATGATAAAAAAACCCATCTTGTTATTCTCGATGGCAACAATACAATACGTGCCTTGCTGCCCCTACTGTCACTGGGAAAGGTGATGACCCACAAGTATAGGGGATCTATCGTAGTCCTTTCGATAAGTAAGAGTGTCGAACCCAACGAGGAGCAGAAGGAAATGATAAGCGGTTTTTAGCAAGGTATTCTCTGCAAGTACTGAAATAAGTGGTAAAAGATAGTTTTGTGATAAGATAAATTGTAACGAGCAACAAGTAACAAAAGTAAATAAAGTGCAGCAAGGTGGCCCAATCCTTTTTGTAGCAAAGGACAAGCCAGAACAAACTCTTATAATAGGAAAAGCGCTCCCGAGGACACATGGGAATATCGTCAAGCTAGTTTTCATCACGTTCATATGATTCACGTTCGATACTTTGATAATTTGATATGTGGGTGGACCGGTGCTTGGGTGCTGTTCTTACTTGAACAAGCATCCCACTTATGATTAACCTCTATCCCAAGCATCCGCAACTACAACAAAAGTATTAAGGTAAACCTAACCATAGCATGAAACATATGGATCCAAATCAGCCCCTTACGAAGCAACGCATAAACTAGGGTTTAAGCTTCTGTCACTCTAGCAACCCATCATCTACTTATTACTTCCCAATGCCTTCCTCTAGGCCCAAATAATGGTGAAGTGTTATGTATTCGACGTTCACATAACACCACTAGAGGCTAGACAACATACATCTTATCAAAATATCAAACGAATTCCAAATTCACATGACTACTAATAGCAAGGCTTCTCCCTTGTCCTCAGGAACAAACGCAATTACTCACAAAGCATATTCATGTTCATAATCAGAGGGGTAATAATATGCATATAGGATCTGAACATATCATCTTCCACCAAATAAACCAATTAGCATCAACTACAAGGAGTAATCAACACTACTAGCAACCTACTAGCACCAATCTCGGACTTTGAGACAAGAATTGGATACAAGAGATGAACTAGGGTTTGGAGATGAGATGGTGCTGGTGAAGATCTTGATGGAGATTACCCTCTCCCGATGAGAGGAGCATTGGTGATGATGATGGTGATGATTTCCCCCTCCCTGAGGGAAGTATCCCCGGCAGAACAGCTCTGCCGGAGCTCTAGATTGGTTCCGCCAAGGTTCCGCCTCATGGCGGCGGAGTCTCGTCCCGAAAAGTTCCCTCCGATTTTTTTCTCATCGAAAGA
This sequence comes from Triticum urartu, assembly GCF_003073215.2. Lineage (NCBI taxonomy): Eukaryota > Viridiplantae > Streptophyta > Magnoliopsida > Poales > Poaceae > Triticum > Triticum urartu. Next base: position 670,130,914 of record NC_053023.1, read on the forward strand.
CTTCAGATAGCAGAAGATGGGCGTCGGAGAGCCACCAGGGGGCCCACGAGGTAGGGGGCGCGCCCTAGGGGGGCGCCCCCCACCCTCGTGAGCAGGGTGTGGGCCTCCTGGCCTTCATCTTTGGCGAGGATTTTATTTATTTATTTTAAGATGTTCCATGGAGTTTCAGGACTTTTGGAGTTGCGCAGAATAGGTCTCTAATATTTGCTCCTTTTCTAGCCCAGAATTCCAGCTGTCGGCACTCTCCCTCCTTATGTAAACCTTGTAAAATAAGATAGAATAACCATAAGTATTGTGACATAAAGTGAAATAACAGTCCATAATGCAATAAATATCGTTATAAAAGCATGATGCAAAATGGACGTATCAAAAGGACACCGCAAGATTGAACCCAAAGCTAAGCACTTCTCGCATTGCAAGAAAGATCAATCTAGTAGGCCAAACCAAACTGATAATTCAAAGAGACTTGCAAAGATAACCAATCATACGTAAAAGAATTCAGAGAAGATTCAATTATTGTTCATAGATAAACTTGATCATAAACCCACAATTCATCGATCTCAACAAACACACCGCAAAAGAAGATTACATCGAATAGATCTCCACGAGAGAGGGGGAGAACTTTGTATTGAGATCCAAAAAGAGAGAAGAAGCCATCTAGCTAATAACTATGGACCCGAAGCTCTGAGGTTAACTACTCACACATCATCGGAGAGGCTATGATTTTAATGTAGAAACCTTCCGTGATCGATGCCCCCTCCGGCGGAGCTCCGCAACAGGCCCCAAGATGGGATCTCGTGGATACAGAAAGTTACGGCGGTGGAATTAGGGTTTTGGCTCCGTTTCTGATTGCTTGGGGGTACGTAGGTATATATAGGAGGAAGGAGTACGTCGGTGGAGCAACAGGGGGCCCACGAGGGTGGAGGGCGCGCCTACGCCTGGGGGGGTAGGCGCGCCCCCTACCTTGTGGCTTCCCTGTTGGTTGCTTAACGTAGGGTCCAAGTCTCCTGGATCATGTTCGTTCCGAAAATCACGTTCCCGAAGGTTTCATTCCGTTTGGACTCTGTTTGATATTCTTTTTCTGCGAAACTCTGAAATAGGCAAAAAACAGCAATTCTGGGCTGGGGCTTCGTTTAATAAGTTAGTCCCAAAAATAATATAAAAGTGAATAATAAACCCCAATAATGTCCAAAATAGAAGATAATATAGCATGGAGCAATCAAAAATTATAGATACCTTGGAGACGTATCAAGCATCCCCAAGCTTAATTCTTGCTCGTCCTCGAGTAGGTAAATGATAAAAACAGAATTTTTGATGTGGAATGCTACTAGGCATAATTTCAATGTAATTCTTCTTAATTGTGGCATGAATATTCAGATCCGAAAGATTCAAGATAAAAGTTTAATATTGACATAGAAATAATAATACTTCAAGCATACTAACTAAGCAATTATGTCTTCTCAAAATAACATGGCCAAAGAAAGTTCATCCCTACAAAATCATATAGTTTAGTCATGCTCCATTTTCGTCACACAAGAATGCTCTCATCATGCACAACCCCGATGACAAGCCAACGAATGGTTTCATACTTTAGTAATCTCAAACTTTATAAACCTTCACGCAATACATGAGCGTGGGCCATGGATATAGCACTATGGGTGGAATAGAGTATAATGATGGGGGGTTATGTGGAGAAGACAAAAAAGGAGAAAGTCTCACATCAACGAGGCTAATCAATGAGCTATGGAGATGCTCATCGATTGATGTTAATGCAAGGAGTAGGGATTGCCATGCAATGGATGCACTAGAGCTATAAATGTATGGAAGCTCAACAAAAGAAACTAGTGGGTGTGCATCCAACTTGCTTGCTCATGAAGACCTAGGGCACTTGAGGAGGCCCATTGTTGGAATATACAAGCCAAGTTCTATAATGAAAAATTCCCACTAGTATATGAAAGTGACAAAACAAGAGACTCTCTATCATGAAGATCATGGTGCTACTTTGAAGCACAAGTGTGAAAAAAAGGATAGTATCATTGTCCCTTTTCATTTCTCTTTTTTGGGGCCTTCTTCTTTTTTTGGCCTTTCTCTTTTTTATTGGGACAATGCTCTGTTAAATGATGATCATCACACTTCTATTTATTTACAACTCAATGATTACAACTTGATACTAGAACAAGGAATGACTCTAAATGAATGCCTCCGGCGGTGTACCGGGATATGCAATGAACCAAGAGTGACATGTATGAAAAATTATGAATGGTGGCTTTGCCAAAAATACGATGTCAACTACATGATCATGCAAAGCAATATGACAATGATGAACGTGTCATGATAAACGGGATGGTGGAAAGTTGCATGGCAATATATCTCAGAATGGCTATGGAAATGCCATAATAGGTAGGTATGGTGGCTATTTTGAGGAAGATATAAGGAGGTTTATGTGTGAAAGAGCATATCATATCACGGGGTTTGGATACACCGGCGAAGTTTGCACCAACTCTCAATGTGAGAAAGGGCAATGCATGGTACCGAAGAGGCTAGCAATGATGGAAAGGTGAGAGTGCGTATAATCCATGGACTCAACATTAGTCATAAAGAACTCACATACTTATTGCAAAAATCTACAAGTCATCAAAAACCAAGCACTACGCGCATGCTCCTAGGGGGATAGATTGGTAGGAAAAGACCATCGCTCGTCCCCGACCGCCACTCATAAGGAGGACAATCAAAGAACACCTCATGTTTCAAATTTGTTACATAATGTTTACCATACGTGCATGCTACGGGGATTGCAAACTTCAACACAACTATTTCTCAAATTCACAACTACTCAACTAGCACAACTTTAATATCACTACCTCCATATCTCAAAACAATCATCAAGCATCAAACTTCTCTTAGTATTCAAAACACTCATAAGAAAGTTTTTACTAATCTTGAATACCTAGCATATTAGGATTATTTAAGCAAATTACCATGCTATTTAAGACTCTCAAAATTATCTAATTGAAGCATGAGAGATCAATAGTTTCTATAAAACAAATCCACCACCGTGCTCTAAAAGATATAAGTGAAGCACATAGAGTATTCTAATAATTTCCAAATCATGTGTTTCTCTCTAAAAAGGTGTGTACAGAAAAGATGATTGTGGTAAACTAAAAAGAAAGGACTCAAATCATACAAGACGCTCCAAGCAAAACACATATCATGTGGTGAATAAAAATATAGCTCCAAGTAAAGTTACCGATGGAAGTAGACGAAAGAGGGGATGCCTTCCGGGGCATCCCCAAGCTTTGGATTTTTGGTATCCTTAGATTATCTTGGGGGTGCCATGGGAATCCCCAAGCTTAGGCTCTTGACACTCCTTGTTCCATAATCCATCAAATCTTTACCCAAAACTTGAAAACTTCACAACACAAAACTTAAAGTAGAAAATCTCGTAAGCTCCGTTAGCGAAAGAAAACAAAAGACCACTTCAAGGTACTGTAATGAACTAATTCTTTATTTATATTGGTGTTAAACCTACTGTATTCCAACTTCTCTATGGTTTATAAGCTATTTTACTAGCCATGGATTCATCAAAATAAGCAAACAACACACGAAAAACAGAATCTATCAAAAACAGAACAGTCTGTAGTAATCTGTATCTAGCGCAAGATATGGAATCCCAACAAATATAAAATAAATTTCTGGACGTGAGGAATTTATCTATTAATCATATGCAAAAATAATTAGCTAAATAGCACTTTCCAAATAAAAATGGCAGCAGTTCTCGTGAGCGCTAAAGTTTCTGTTTTTTACAGCAAGATTAACAAGACTTTCCCCAAGTCTTCCCAACGGTTCTACTTGGCACAAACACTAATTAAACACAAAAAACACAACCAAGACAGAGGCTAGATAAAATATTTATTACTAAACAGGAGCTAAAAGCAAGGAATAAAAATAAAATTGGGTTGTCTCCCAACAAGCGCTATCGTTTAACGCCCCTAGCTAGGCATAAAAAGCAAGGATAGATCTAGGTATTGCCATCTTTGGTAGGCAATCCATAAGTGGCTCCCATAATAGATTCATAAGGCAATTTAATTTTCTTTCTAGGAAAGTGTTCCATGCATTTCATTAACGGAAATTGGAATATTATATTTCCTTCCTTCATATCAATAATTGCACCAATCGTTTTAAGGAAAGGTCTACCAAGAATAATAGGACATGAAGGATTGCAATCTATGTCAAGAACAATAAAATCTACGGGCACATAATTCCTATTTGCAACAATAAGAACATCATTAATTCTTCCCATAGGTTTCTTAATAGTGGAATCCGCAAGGTGCAAGTTTAGAGAGCAATCATCAAAGTCACGGAAACCTAGCAAATCACACAAAGTTTTGGGAATAGTGGAAACACTAGCACCCAAATCACATAAAGCATGGCATTCATGATCATTAATTTTAATTTTAATAGTAGGTTCCCACTCATCATAAAGTTTTCTAGGGATAGAAACTTCCAACTCAAGTTTTTCTTCATAAGATTGCATCAAAGCATCAACGATATGTTTAGTAAAAGCTTTGTTTTGACTATAAGCATGAGGAGAATTTAGCACGGATTGCAAAAAGGAAATACAATCTATCAAAGAGCAATTGTCATAATTAAATTCCTTGAAATCCAAAATAGTGGGTTCACCAATATTTAAAGTTTTGACTTCTTCAATCCCACTTTTAACAATTTTAGCATCAAGATCTAAAGACTCCGAATTTTTGGAACGCCGTCTAGGTAAAGGTGGATCATATTCAGTCCCATTATTATCAAGATTCATATTGCAAAACAAAGATTTAATAGGGGACACATCAATAACTTTTAGATCTTCATCTTTATTATCATGGAAACTAGAAGAACACGCTTTTATAAAGCAATCTTTCTTAGCACGCATCCTAGCGGTTCTTTCTTTGCACTCATCAATGGAAATTCTCATGGCTTTGAGAGACTCATTGATATCATGCTTAGGTGGAATAGATCTAAGTTTCAAAGAATCAACATCAAGAGAAATTCTATCAACGTTCCTAGCCAACTCATCAATCTTAAGCAATTTTTCTTCAATCAAAGCATTGAATTTTTTTGCGAAGTAATAAATTCTTTAATATTAGATTCAAAATCAGAGGGCATCTTATTATAATTTCCATAAGTATATTGTAGGAATTACCATAATTATTAGAGGAATTACTAGGATACGGCCTAGGGTTAAAGTTTCCTCTGTATGCATTGTTACCAAAATTGTTCCTACCAAAAAAATTCACATCCATAGATTCATTATTATTCTCAATCAAAATAGACAAAGGCATATCATTAGGATCAAAAGAAACACTTTTATTAGCAAATAATTTCATAAGTTCATCCATCTTTCCACTCAAAACATTAATTTCTTCTATCGCATGCACTTTCTTATTGGTAGATCTTTCAGTGTGCCATTGAGAATAATTAACCATAATATTATCTAGGAGTTTAGTAGCTTCTCATAAAGTGGTTTCCATAAAAGTGCCTCCCACGGCCGAATCTAAAAGATTTCTAGAAGCAAAATTCAATCCAGCATAAATTTTTTGTATAATCATCCACAAATTCAAACCATGCATAGGGCAATTACGTATCATTAATTTCATCCTCTCCCAAGATTGTGCAACATGTTCATGATCAAGTTGCTTAAAATGCATAATATCATTTCTAAGAGAGGTGATCTTAGTGGGAGGAAAATACTTAGAGATAAAAGCATCTTTGCACTTATTCCACGAATCAATACTATTTTTAGGCAAAGACGAAAACCAAGCTTTAGCACGATCTCTAAGCGAAAAAGGAAATAGCTTCAATTTAACAATATCATTATCCACATCTTTCTTATTTTGCATATCACACAAATCAACGAAGCTATTTAGATGGGTAGTGGCATCTTCACTAGGAAGGCCGGAAAACGAATCTTTCATGACAAGATTCAGCAAGGCGGCATTAATTTCACAAGATTCGGCATCGGTAAGAGGAGCAATCGGAGTGCTAATAAAATCATTGTTGTTGGTATTGGTAAAGTCACACAATTTAGTGTTATCTCGAGCCATCGTGACAAGCAAGCAATCCAACACACAAGCAGACAAGAAACAGGCAAAAAGAGGCAAATAGAGAAAGAGAGGGAGGATATAGAGAGAGGGCGAATAAAACGGCAAGGGTGAAGTGGGGGAGAGGAAAACGAGAGGCAAATGGCAAATAATGTAATGCGGGAGATAAGGGTTGTGATGGGTACTTGGTATGTTGACTTTTGGTAGACCTCCCCGGCAACGGCGCCAGAAATCCTTCTTGCTACCTCTTGAGCACTGCGTTGGTTTTCCCTTGAAGAGGAAAGGGTGATGCAGCAAAGTAGCGTAAGTATTTCCCTCAGTTTTTGAGAACCAAGGTATCAATCGAGTAGGAGGCTACGCGCGAGTCCCTCGCACCTACACAAAACAAATAAATCCTCGCAACCAACACGATAAGGGGTTGTCAATCCCTACACGGTCACTTACGAGAGTGAGATCTGATAGATATGATAAGATAATGTTTTTGGTATTTTTATGATAAAGATGCAAAGTAAAAATAAAAGGCAATGAAAATAACTAAGTGTTGGAAGATTAATATGATGGAAGATAGACCCGGGGGCCATAGGTTTCACTAGTGGCTTCTCTCAAGAGCATAAGTATTTTATGGTGGGTGAACAAATTACTGTTGAGCAATTGACAGAATTGAGCATAGTTATGAGAATATCTAGGTATGATCATGTATATAGGCATCACGTCCGAGACAAGTAGACCGACTCCTGCCTGCATCTACTACTATTACTCCACACATCCACCGCTATCCAGCATGCATCTAGAGTATTAAGTTCAAGAGAACAGAGTAACGCTTTAAGCAAGATGACATGATGTAGAGGGATAAATTCATGCAATATGATAAAAAAACCATCTTGTTATCCTCGATGGCAACAATACAATACGTGCCTTGCTGCCCCTACTGTCACTGGGAAAGGACACCGCAAGATTGAACCCAAAGCTAAGCACTTCTCCCATTGCAAGAAAGATCAATCTAGTAGGCCAAACCAAACTGATAATTCGAAGAGACTTGCAAATATAACAAATCATACATAAAAGAATTCAGAGAAGATTCAATTATTGTTCATAGATAAACTTGATCATAAACCCACAATTCATCGATCTCAACAAACACACCGCAAAAGAAGATTACATCGAATAGATCTCCACGAGAGAGGGGGAGAACTTTGTATTGAGATCCAAAAAGAGAGAAGAAGCCATCTAGCTAATAACTATGGACCCGAAGGTCTGAGGTAAACTACTCACACATCATCGAAGAGGCTATGGTGTTGATGTAGAAGCCCTCCGTGATCGATGCCCTCTCCGGCGGAGCTCCGGAACAGGCCCCAAGATGGGATCTCGTGGATACAGAAAGTTACGGCGGTGGAATTAGGGTTTTGGCTCCGTTTCTGATCGTTTGGGGGGTACGTAGGTATAATAGGAGGAAGGAGTACATCGGTGGAGCAATAGGGGCCCCACAAGGGTGGAGGGCGCGCCTAGGGGGGTAGGCGCGCCCCCTACCTCGTGGCTTCCCTGTTGGTTGCTTGACATAGGGTCCAAGTCTCCTGGATCATGTTCGTTCCGAAAATCACGTTCCCGAAGGTTTCATTCCGTTTGGACTTCATTTGATATTCTTTTTCTGCGAAACTCTGAAATAGGCAAAAAAACAACAATTCTGGGCTGGGCCTCCGGTTAATAGGTTAGTCCCAAAAATAATATAAAAGTGAATAATAAAGCCTAATAATGTCCAAAACAGAAGATAATATAGCATGGAGCAATCAAAAATTATAGATACGTGTGAGACGTATAATGAACTTAATACTTTGAAATGCATGCTGAATAGCGGTCTTGGGTGGAATAATAGTAGTGGATGCAGTTGGATTGACGGTCTACTTATCATGGACATAATGCGTATGTGAGATTATGCCATGAATGACCATAGTTATAATTTGCACTATTTTGTCAATTGCCCAGCAGTAATTTGTCTACCATGCCTCTACATGCTTTCGAGAGAGATGCCTCTAGAGAACCTATATATGGCCCCCGATCTATCTTCCATCAATACAAAAACTCATACAATTGCTCTTGACTTTCTTTCATTATTTTACCACTTTGCCCTATCACTATTTGCTTTTAATCTTGTAACTAGCAAGAAAAAGGGAAGTGACGACCCCCTTGCCTTTATTGGGTGCAAGCAAATTATTTGTTTGTGTGCAGGTACTGCTAAATTTGTTAGCATAGTGACTCCTACTGGCTCGATAAACCTTGGCTCTTAACTGAGGGAAATACTATCTACTACCGTGCTACATCATCCTTCCTCTTCGGGGAAATCCAATAACTCATGCAGTAGTAGAAGAAGAACTTCTAGCGCCGTTACCGGGGAGTCATTATCTACAAAATCAGGTGTCTTCTCTTTTGTTTGCCAAAAAAATACTGCTAATTCTTGAGCTTGCGTTTGTTTTTCCCTTGAAGAGGAAAGGGTGATGCAGCAAAGTAGAGATAAGTATTTCCCTCAGTTAGAGAACCAAGGTACCAATCCAGTAGGAGACAACGCACAAATCACCAATACCTGCACAAACAATCAAACAACTTGCACCCGACGCGATAAAGGGGTTGTCAACCCCTTCACGGTTACTTGCAAAAGTGAGATCTGATAGAGATAGATGAAAATAAACAAACGATAAAGTAAATATTTTGGGGTTTTTTGGCTTATAGATCGAAAATTACAAGATTGTAAAATAGTAGATCGGAAACTTATATGATGGAAAATAGACCCGAGGGCCATAGGTTTCACTAGAGGCTTCTCTCAAGATAGCAAATAATACGGTGGGTGAACAAATTACCATCAAGCAATTGATAAAAAAGCGCAAAGTTATGACGATATCTAAGGCAATGATTTTGAAATATAGGCATCACGTCCGTGTCAAGTAGACCGAAACGATTCTACATCTAATACTATTACTCCACACATCGACTGTCAGGACCCCGATCCTAAGTCACACCAATCTAGCATGTAACACATCATATCACTTTGCGGCCTCACACACGGTATTCCCACGGGTGCCACCTTACCTGGCCCGGGACCGTTTGCGCCTTTTGGCTCACATATATGATAGTGTCGCTAGCATCCATATGACAGAGAACCCGGGCCGACATGACTAGTCGTGAACCCAAAGTGGCACTAACTTACAGGGACAGGCATACATGACCCAACAACGAACGTGTCGGTCATCAACGTATGAACCCAAGTCGTAGCAAGCTACAAGGACTTAAAGGAACAACGCATGACATTTCCCCGAGGGGACAGACACAGGAATGAAGAAGGACACATGCCGGCCAGCCTAAGTGTTCTGGAGCAGTAGCAAGCTACCATGGCTCAGTGGAAGCACTAGGAGACATTTCCCGGTAAGAGAGGCTACCAAGGATAAACAACTAGGTTGTCGGATCCCACACATACCAAGCATTTCAAATCATACACACAATATGCTCGATATGTGCAAATACAACATGGCATCACAACATAACTCTATGACTCAAGTATTTATTCATTAGGCTCTGAAGAGCCAGATATTACAAACATGGGTCTGATGACCTAGCATTCAAGTCATACAAGCAACAAGCACAAGAGGAAGCTTAACTTGTCTGAGTACAAACAACTACAAAAGAAAAGTCTGAGAAGCCTGACTATCTACAAGACCCTGCTGAGGGCACAAGATCGTAGCTGAGGTAACAAGCTAAACATCGAAGTCCACGTGGAACTACTACCGAGACTGAAGTCTCTCTGCAAAAACATAAATTAAGCAAACGTGAGTACAAATGTACCCAGCAAGACTTACATCAGAACTAACTACATATGCATCATTATCAACAAAGGGGCTGGTGGAGTTTAACTGCAGCAAGCCAGCTTTGACTCGGTGGCTATCCTAAACTACGACTGCAAGTAACTCTTTTGAGGTGGCGCACACGAGTCCACATATTCACCATATCAATACACCACTATGGATCCGCTCCCGTCTCCCTACGAGAACGCCATCCATAGCACTCACGCTTATCTTGCGCATTTTAGAGTATTCACTTTCACTTGTCTATGAACTGTATAGGCAACCCAGAAGTCCTTTACCACAGACACGGCTATTCGAATAGATAATTTATAACCCTGCAGGGGTGTACTTCTTCACACACGCTCTCGTCACTTACCACCATGTACACGACGTGTATCTCAGCAACCTTCAAGCGGAAGCCTGGCGAGGGAGTTGGCCACGAACTGACTAACCACACAAGTCTCTAGTCCAAGTTTATCACCTATTCGGGTTCCATCCGCAAGGAGATCTGGCCGGGGTTTCGCTCATGGCCCCAAACGATGAGAGCAGGGTTCCCGAGGCACCAAACGGGCGTCTCGGTACACTGTGCCTCGTGTCTCTACCGCATCATAGCCCACCCCTAGGGTCAGCGCTACGCACGGCCCCCATCACATATCCTACAAACACCAGAAACTAGTTGCAACTCCTGGACAGAGATCAAGGCGATTAATAAGCCGAGAGGGGTCGAGTTACCAGAACCCAATGTGTGGTAGTAACTGTTCATGGATCACAAACATAGAACTCAGTTCCTGAGGACGGTTTCAATGAGACAACCCACCATGTACTCCTACAGGGCCTCGCACCGCTATCTTTACCAAATCGTGTTCACAGACTTAGCTCTCAACAGTAGGACATGTTCACCACATTCCAATTCATTCGCGATGAATCAGACCTGACTCAACTCTAAGCAGTAGAAGACATGACAACAAGCATGAATGAGTAGGCACATCAGGGCTCAAACAACTCCTACTCATGCTAGTGGCTTTCATCTATTTACTGTGGCAATGACAGGTCATGTAGAGGAAAAGGGTTCAACTACCACTGCATGTAACAGTTGAATCGTTGTTTTCCTAATGCAATAAAAGAGAGCAGGAGCGAGAGAGTGGGATTGTATCGGAATGGACAAGGGGGTTTTGCTTGCCTGGCACTTCTGAAGATAGTATGTCTCTTCATCGGTGTCATCGAACTCATCGTCGGAACTACGCCTACTGAGAGGGGACAAGCACCGACAAACAAAGAAGAAACACAATCAATGCAATGCAACAATATGATGCATGAATGTAACATGGCAATATGCTGTGATTTGAGCTAATGCAGCTAGCAACAATTTAAATGAAGTCCATATGAACCAAGGGTTCATATGCAAACTCCATATCAAGCATTTAAAATTCCATTATCATGTTTTGATTTAAACAGCAAGGTTAAGTTGCTTTATCATGCATGAAACCAGTACCAATGGATAGATTGGATTTTTCTGATCATTTTTCATATATAATTTATTTCATTCTGCGTTATGGTTGATTTTCTATGATTTTCTGAAGTTTATAACATTTTCTGAAATTTCCTGGTTATTTAAAATAAGCTAAATCCAGAAAATGCTTTATTGCATCAGCATTACATCACTATGAAATCAGCGAGTCAACAGGGCCCGTCCAGGCAAACCCGACCAGTGGGGCCCGTATGTCAGTGACTAACTATCTAACCTAGGTTAATTAGTGCTAATCTAGAAAAGTTAGTGAGGTGGGGCCCACATGTCAGTGTCCAGGCTGATAACACAGTTAGTTAGCGCTAAACTAATCCTAAACCTTGGTTAATTAGGAGCCTAGGCCCCCATGGGGAGGCCATTAGTGGTGGCTAAGCAGGGGTTAGGCCGGCGGCTCGTCGCCGGCGATGACAGAGACGGCGGGCCGGCTCGAAAATGCTCCTCCGGCGACCAAATCGGCGGCGGAGAGCACCTTCGTGACCCCCGAGCTCTCCCGCATCGGGTGGAGCCATTGGGTGGTGCTGGGGTCGTCTAATACAACGGCGACGACGATGTAAGCGGTGGCCAGAGCTCGGACATCGACCGAGTCGACGCTATGGTGCACTAGGGGAGGAACTGGTGGGTGCTACGTGCTCTTGGGGAAGTACTGAACACGGAGACATGCTCAGGCGCGAGCTATGTCATCAGTAGCCGCGGTGGCGTCATGGCCGGCGGCAGTGAGGTCTCGAGCTTGACGGAAGCGACAGCCAGAGGGGGCAAACGAGCACAGGGAGAGAGGGGTTCGGCGTATTGGCTCACGATGGTTGTAGGGGGCGTTGAAGTGGGCTCGGGGAAGGCCCGGTGCAGGCGGAACGGCGAGGTTGATCTTTGGCGGCCGAGGAGGAAGAAGAGGTCGGGGATGACGCTCCGAGGGCCTTCTGGTCGCGTGGATTGGCGGAGACGACATAGAAGTCGACGTCGGAGCTTGTGGACCGGTCGGAGAAGCGAGGGCAAGGCGGTGGACGCGGCGGTGCTCGTCGGTGTTCTCGGGCACCCACGAACAGATAGAGGGGAGGGAGCACGGGAGGGGAGGAAAGCACAGGGAGGAGTGAGAGGGGTCCGGGGGTATCGTGGCGACTCTAGGCCGTCCAGGGGGAGGCGGCAAGCAAGAGGTGGCCGAGGTGTGTGCTTGCGCGTGGCGGCCACGCGCTCTCGTCCTTCTGGCTGAAGGAGGACGATGACTGGCAGGTGACCGTGTGGGCTGGGCCGCTAGCTGGGCTGCACAGTAACTGGGCCAGCCAGGTAAGTACAGGTAAGCTCTCTTTTCCTTTTGTTTCAGTTTTCTATTTCTTTTATTATCTTTTGAATTAGTAAAAATACTAATCCAATTTGTAAAATCCTGAAAATAATTGTGGGTAGTGTTTGGATTATTTCCAACAACCCACAACTAGTTTCAGAATTATTAGAGCATTTAAAAATATTTATAGGATTTAAATGTTCCAATTCAAATACGATATGAGTTAGTTCAAAGATCCAGAATGTCCTAGAAATATATTCATCATTTTTGGCAGAGGTTTTCACCTTTATCAGAAATCATGAACATTTTCAAGGGCATTTTGGGTTCTTTGAAAAATATTTTGGATTGAACCTAGTTGAGTTCCATTTGGTGCTAGGGTTTAAACATCCCCATTTCAAGTTTCAAATAAAAATAGACATGATGCAACAAACAAGTGCTAGCCTAGTACAAGGTAAAGCTAGGGATGTGACATCGAACGACTCATGCCTGCATCTAGAGTATTAAGTTCATGAAGAATAGAGTAACACATTAAGTAAGATGACATGATGTAGAGGAATAAACTCAAGCAATATGATGTAAACACCATCCTTTTATCCTCGATGGAAACAATACAATACGTGCCTTGTTGCCCCTACTGTCACTGGAAAAGGACACTGTAAGATTGAACCCAAAGCTAAGCACTTCTCCCATTGTAAGAAAAACCAATCTAGTTGGCCAAACCAAATCGATAGTTCGAAGAGAATTGCAAAGATATCAAATCATGCATATAAGAATTCAGAGAAGATTCAAATAATATTCATAGATAAGCTGATCATAAATCCACAATTCATTGGATCTCGACAAACACACCGCAAAAGAAGATTACATCGGATAGATCTCCAAGAACATCGAGGAGAACATGGTATTGAGAATCAAAGAGAGAGAAGAAGCCATCTAGCTACTAGCTATGGACTCGTAGGTCTGAGGTAAACTACTCACGCTTCATCAGAAGGGCAATAGAGTTGATGTAGAAGCCCTCCGTGATCAAATCCCCCTCCGGCAAGATGCCGGAAAAGGCCCCAAGATGGGATCTCACGGGAACAGAAGGTTGCGGCGGTGGAAAAGTGTTTTCGTGGAAGCTTTTGAAGGTTCGGGAAATATGTGAATATATAGGAGGAAGAAGTAGGTCAGGGGAGTTACGGGGGGCCCACAAGGCAGGGGCATGCCCTACCCCCCCTGGGCGCGCCCTCCCCCCTTGTGGCCACCTTGTGGCTCTTCCGACTTGATCCCCAAGTCTCCTGGGTATCTTCTGGTCCAAGAAAAATCATCGCGAAGGTTTTATCCGGTTTGGACTCCGTTTGGTATTCCTTCTCCGCGAAGCTAAAAAATAAGGAAAAACAAAAGGTGCCACTAGCTCTAGGTTAATAAGCTAGTCCCAAAAATAATATAAAATACCATATTAATGCATATAAAACATCCAAAACAGATAATATAATAGCATGGAACAATCAAAAATTATAGATACGTTGGAGACGTATCAATTACAAAATACCAAAAAAAACTCATGTGTTACTATTTCTGCTTGTCTTGCTATAGTGGCTAGTTCTTCACTTGCCATTTCTAAGCTCGAGTTGGAGGTACTTAATTTTAAACAAAGGGGCAAAGAGACTTTAAAAGATGCTTGGTACAGAATTTGCGATGCTCAAAATAGATCTACCCTAAGCAATATATCACTATTCTTCTCTGAAATTTGTATGTTGGTGTTACTACTTGGTATAGATTTGTGCTTGATACTATTACTGTAGGAAATTGCTTGAGTAGTCACCCTTGTGATGCTCTTAATGCTATGGGAAATTAAGTGGGATTACCACCTATAAAATCAATGAAACAATAGTGACATTGGAACACCTTATGCAATGATTGGATATCATTGGGAAAAAATGCTAACACTTAAGAAATTTGGATAAAATGTGCATAATCGAGTAACTTACTTAGGCTCTATGGTAGGAAATTATATAAAGTTGGTAAAAGAAAAGGAATCAATTACGGATAGAGTAGAACAAAGTCCCGCTAGAATTGATAATTTGGAGGAAGTTATTAATGTCTTGCATTCGGCTTTTTCTTCCATAAAAACTAGTAAGGAAGTCTCTACAAATCAAAATATGAAACTTACTTTTGTATCCAAAGTTCCTAAACCTAATAAGGGCGCTTCTTCGAGTAAAGAGAAGGGAGATCTAAAAATGATAAGTGTTCACCCTAACTTCATAAAGATAAAAAAGAAACCTATCTTTGACACAAGGTTTTTTGACTTTGTGTCGACGAGTGTTATGATTAATACAGTGATTGCTAATCCTCCTAAGAAATCAAGTTTCCTTATTGAGGAGATAAAAGATGATAATTCTTGATAGATTGCATTATACCTAGCTAGAGGGATTAAACAACAGCGCTTGTTGGGAGGCACCGAATAGCTATCATTTATTTTGTTTTGCTTTCAATGTGTCAACATGATTATTGCTATTGTAGTAATTATTTTTGTATCTTCTCTTTTATTTTTGTGTCAAGCTAAACCTTTGGGATGTTGCAAATTCCTTGTTTATTAGGTTCTATGCAAAAACAGAAATTTTGCGTCCAGTATCTGAATTTTCGTTCTTTAATGGAACATGATCAACTGTTGAAATGTTTACAAAGTACGTAAGTACAAATTCTATATGGTTTTCTATTGTTGGGGAACGTAGTAATTTCAAAAAAATTCCTATGCACACGCAAGATCATGGTGATGCATAGCAACGAGAGGGGAGAGTGTTGTCTACGTACCCTTGTAGACCGAAGCGGAAGCGTTGACGCAACATAGAGGAAGTAGCCGTACGTCTTCCTGGTCCAACCGATCCAAGCACCGTTACTCCGGCACCTCTGAGTTCTTGGCACACGTTCAGCTTGATGACGCTCCCCGGGCTCCGATCCAGCAAAGCTTCGGGGACGAGTTCCGTCAGCACGACGGCGTGGTGATGATCTTGATGTTCAACCGTCGCAGGGCTTCGCCTAAGCACCGCTACAATATGACCGAGATGGAATATGGTGGAGAGGGGCACCGCACACAGCTAAGGAACGATCACGAAGATCAACTTGTGTGTCCTAGGGTGCCCCCCTGCCCCCGTATATAAAGGAGCCAAGGGGAGGGGGCGGCCGGCCAAGGAGGGCGCGCCAAGGGGGAGTCCTACTCCCACCGGGAGTAGGACTCCCTTCTTTCCTAGTTGGAGAAGGAGAAGTGGGAAAGAGGAGGAAGAGGGAAAGGAAAGGGGGGGTGCCGCCCCTCTCTCCTTGTCCTATTCGGACTAGGGAGGGGAGGGGCGCGCGGCCACCTCTTGCCTCCTTTCCTCTTCTCCCTTAGGTCCCATGTAGGCCCAATAACCCCCGGGGGGGTTCCGGTAACCCCCCGGTACTCCGGTAAAATCCCGATTTCACCCGGAACAATTCCGATATCCAAATATAGGCTTCCAATATATCGATCTTTATGTCTCGGCCATTTCGAGACTCCTCGTCATGTCCATGATCACATTCGGGACTCCGAACAACCTTCGGTACATCAAAATACATAAACTCATAATGAAACTGTCATCGTAACGTTAAGCGTGCGGACCCTACGGTTCGAGAACAATGTAGACATGACCGAGACACGTCTCCGGTCAATAACCAATAGCGGAACCTGGATGCTCATATTGGTTCCTACATATTCTACGAAGATCTTTATCGGTCAGACCGCATAACAACATACGTTGTTCCCTTTGTCATCGGTATGTTACTTGCCCGAGATTCGATCGTCGGTATCTCAATACCTAGTTCAATCTCGTTACCGGCAAGTCTCTTTACTCGTTCCGTAATACATCATCTCACAACTAACTCATTAGTTGCAATGCTTGCAAGGCTTATGTGATGTGCATTACCGAGAGGGCCCAGAGATACCTCTCCGACAATCGGAGTGACAAATCCTAATCTCTAAATACGCCAACCCAACATGTACCTTTGGAGACACCTGTAGAGCACCTTTATAATCACCCAGTTACGTTTTGACGTTTGGTAGCACACAAAGTGTTCCTCCGGCAAACGGGAGTTGCATAATCTCATAGTCATAGGAACATGTATAAGTCATGAAGAAAGCAATAGCAACATACTAAACGATCGGGTGCTAAGCTAATGGAATGGGTCATGTCAATCAGATCATTCACCTAATGATGTGATCCCGTTAATCAAATAACAACTCTTTGTCCATGGTTAGGAAACATAACCATCTTTGATTAACGATCTAGTCAAGTAGAGGCATACTAGTGACACTCTGTTTGTCTATGTATTCACACATGTATTATATTTCCGGTTAATACAATTCTAGCATGAATAATAAACATTTATCATGATATAAGGAAATAAATAATAACTTTATTATTGCCTCTAGGGCATATTTCCTTCATCTATTTTTCAAAATTTGGAGTTACACAAGTACGACGAAAAAATAGATATTTACATATTGTTCTGTTTTGACATATTCGGCTTTGTTTTCTTTATTTGCTTGTTTTAGAGTTTCAGTGGCTTATATTCGGGGATATAAGTTGTGGAAATGATAGAATACAGTAGACATGAATTAGGAATAATGATGAATCTTTTATTGACAGTACCTAAGTGAAGGATTTAGTGTTATTATACTAACCTAACTCACGAAATTTCGTTAAGTTTTGTGTGAATGAGGTTTTCAAATTTTGGATGAGATAACGCTATGAGAAGAACAAAGAGTGGCAAGAACCTAAGAGCATCTCCAGCCGCGCCCCCAACAGGCCCCCCCAGGCCACTTTTTCGGCGCCGGCGCCAAAAAAAGCCCCAGTCGCGCCCCCAGGATGCAAAAATTGCCGGTTCGGCCCTTCTTCCGCCCGGCGGTCACAGGCCGAACCCGACGCACTGGGGGCAATTGGGGGCTCCGGCGCAAGGGAAAAGTACAGCTGGCCCACACCGGCAGGGGAAAAGTCAAGGTTTTCTTCCCCGACTCGCCTCCCACCCCCCGCGCCCTCGGCCGCCACTAGCTATATCCCGGCGCCGCCCGCCGCCCTTCACCGCTAGATAGCCATTCCCCGCCAGAAAAATAGCAGAGCTTCGCCATGGCAGCCCCTCCAACAACAGCTGGGTGTTTCCGGCCGCCGTTTCCGGCCGCGGAGGGGCAGTTAAGCGGCGGGTACATGCCCACCAGGCGCAAGGTGTTCGGCGATTTGCCTGCCTCGGCGACGGACTCGATGACGAGGAAGCGCTCGCCGCGCTGCTGGAGGAGGAAGCCGAGGCCGATGTCCAGGAAGAAGAGCATCTCATGGTGCTCGCCGCCCTCGCCCAGCTGCTGGCGAGCAATGAAAAGCCACGGCGAGGTGGCTCGGCACCGGGGCGGGTGAAAGCAAATAACCGGCATCGTCTTGAAGGCTACTACATGCTCTACTTTGACTACTTCGCTGATGCACCACTTCACGGCGAGAAAACATATCGGCGCCGTTCGGATGAGCCGAAAGCTCTTCCTCGGGATTGTGAATTCCATCCGGGAGTTCGACAACTACTTCAAGTGCAAGATGGATTGCACCGGCGCCCTTGGATTCACCTCCATCCAAAAGTGCACGACAGCGATGAGGATTCTTGCATACGGAGCTCCCGGTGATTCACTCGACGACTATGGGCGCATGGCCGAGTCCACCAGCATAGAGTGTTTCTACAAGTTCTGTCGGGCAGTGGTGGCCATGTTTGGACCGCAATACTTGAGAACACCCAATGCGGAAGACACTGCTCGGATCCTAGCACAGAATGCAGCAAGAGGATTTCCTGGGATGCTTGGAAGCATCGACTGCATGCATTGGAAATGGAAGAATTGCCCATTTGCTTGGCAGGGGATGTACAAAGGCGCCAAAGGCGGTTGCAGTGTGGTACTTGAGGCGGTGGCCACACAGGACCTGTGTATTTGGCACTCCTTCTTTGGTATGCCAGGAACTCACAATGACATCAACGTGCTGCAGTGTTCTCCTGTCTTTGCCAAGCTTGTTGAAGGTCATTCTCCTCCGGTGAACTTCGAGATCAATGGGCGGCACTACAACAAGGGGTACTATCTAGCTGATGGCATTTATCCGAGATGGTCGACATTTGTGAAGACGATCTCAAACCCTGTGCCAGGAGGCAAGAACGCCTGGTTTGCGAAGGTTAAGGAGGCTTGCAGTAAGGATGTCGAGCGGGCATTTGGTGTGCTCCAATCTCGATTTGCTGTTGTTCGGTACCCCGCTCAGACCTGGTTGAAAGATCAAATGTGGGAGATTATGACTTGATGTGTCATCTTGCACAACATGATCATCGAGAGCGAGCAAGAAGACCCAGTGTTTGACACTGAACCATACTACAGGCAGGGTCCTCTAGCCGAAGTTGATCACCAGCTACCGGCAACCTGGACTGCCTATCTCAGTATGCGTCAGGAGATCCGAGACCCACAGGTGCATCATCAATTGCAGCAAGATCTGATAGAGCATCTATGGAGGCTCAAGGGCGACGCCGGGCATGACGTGTGATGAAATATGAGTTTTTATTTGTTGAACTATATAATTTGTTGAACTATTTGTTGAAGTATTTGATATTTCTGTGATGAAATATGTGGAAAAAAATTATGTGCATAATTGAACGCCGAACAACGGTGAACCACGCCGAATATGGGCCTATTGTCGCCCATATGCGCCCTTTATTCGCCGAAATGGGGCTGAAAAGTGGGCCAATATCGGCGCCTGGGGGCGACGACTGGGCGCGAAACCGCCCCCAGCGCCGATTGTATCGCCGGCTCGCCCCCAGGGGGCGATTTTTATGCGTCTTGGGGGGGGCGGCTGGAGATGCTCTAAGCTTGGAGTTTTCCAAGACACACCAAGGAAATATTCAAGGAAGACTCAAGCATCTAAGCTTGGGGATGCCCTGGATGGCATCCCCTCTTCCGTCTTCAAAATTATCGGTATATTTTACTTGGAGTTATATTTTTATTCTTCACATGATATCTGTTTTTCTTGGAGAATCATTTTTTTTAGTTTTGTTTGCTGGTATTTTCAATCATTGTTTCCCGGTTACATTTATCATAAGAGACACACGTCATCCTATATTTAGTCTTACACGACTTGTTTGGCCTGCTTGTTTGCGATAGCTCTCCTGGTCGCACACGATCACTTTCGCTCTTAGCATGCCTGATCTATGGAGCTATCACCGACAATTAATCTAGGTCGTGTGGGATGGGCCTCCCTATCGCCCACCTTATCAAGACGATGGTTTGAAACTGTGTCGACGAAAGGGTGCTTAAACCGTCTGCATATGACAACTCCGCACTAGTGTTAGTTAGGAGAGATGAGTCTATCACAAAGAGGAGAATCTCTAGTGGTCGTAGTTTTAGTAAAGATCTTAATATCACAGTTACTTAAACTAATTAGACAAAAAATCATCTTTTGGAATTAGGTTCTTTAGGAATAAGGGTAATGATATCAAAGTTAGAGCGCTAGACAACCAACACCCCTACTTCAAAATCCTTGACAAGCAACATATAGTCACTCTTTATTACATGCCAAAAAGTTAGATTAAAAATAAAGGAAAGACTGTCAGGGCCAGGAGCACCGTTGGGCATAAGAACCCATGATGGTTGCCTTGATTTCCTCCTTAGAAAAGGGTTTTTCCAAAAGGACATTTTCCTCGTTAGTGACTAATTTAGAATCTGCTCAAAAATCAAGGCCGGGTGGATATTGGTTTTAGGTTCAAAAGAGAAAAAAACTTTGTAGAAATAAGTAGCAAATAAGCATATCAGAGCTAGAGGTCACATGACCATCATCACCAATCAGAGTATTAAATGATTCTTGCAGCGTCTATGGTTAGCCAGAGAGTGGAAATAGGCATTATCACGATCTCCCTCAAGAATTTTTCTATCTCTCGACCTCTGCCATAAAGCAATCTATTTTTCCACATATCATCTAGTTCATTTTTAATCACCCTCTTCATGTCAGACTCAGCATGAGAAAGAGTGTTTTTCTCAGACTAACACATCAAGTAAATCAAACTCCATAAGGTGGGCCTATTTCTTTCTTTCCATACCAGCTTCAATATTAATACTACATCCTTTAATCTTTTAGCAATCTAGTTTTACATTGCTAGTTCTCAATAGCAAAAGAGGCATGAGAGACAATATTCCAAACATTAGCAACCAACTGAGCAAAATAAGGTTGAGACAACCATCATGTTTTAAATCTAATTGTTTTAGGGCCGGAGATTTTCCTGTCTTCGGTGTCTAGAACAAGGGGAGTGTGATCACTGCCAACTCTAGGAAGAGCAACAGGGAAAGATAAGGAAAAGTGCCCATCCCAATAAACAGAAGTAAACACCCTGTCTAGAACAACAAAGATGGGATCATCTTGGTTGTTAGACCAAGTGAAGCAGCGGTTAGAGATAGGAATCTCTAGAGCCCCCATCCGTTGATCCAATCATCGAACAGGAAAGTGAGATGAGGGTTAATAATATCACTACTTTTTATCAGCAGCACTTCTGACCAAATTGAAATCATCACATATTAAAATAGGGTAAGAAAAAGCCTCGAGAATATCATGCAACTCGGAAGTGTAATCTAGTTTTAATTCTTCCTCCACTTTCTCTTTTGATTTCTTTCCACTGTCAGATCTGACCTCTGGTGGGAATCCACGGCGGCGGCGCTTTGCATCGGGAGAGAAGAGAGGGAAGAGAAAGGAAAGCTGATGAAGGAAGGAAATTGAAGAAGGTAGGAAAGTGTCAAGGGACCTATGCGGTGGATGCGATCAGGTGTGTTTGGGTTGTTCTTATATCGGTTTAAAGCGTGAGTTTTATGCATAGCCCAAGTTGTGTTTTGGTGGGCTTCTGCCTTATGTGCCAACCTAGCCGAGTTGGGATGTTCTGTAGGATTAGACTAACTCGGATTATGGTCAGTCGATTTTGATTGTACCTCAGTTTTGTTTGGCCGTCTGATCATAAATCAAGGGCAGACCAGAATTCCACAAACCTAAACTCAGAATTCGGTCGACTTTTCTAGGTTTATAACTTGCACCTTGTTTGCACCGTGAAAAACGATAATGCCCAAATAAACCTATTCTACAAGCTTTAGCTTTAGCATTAGCAAGCATCTCGAAGAAAACAGTGGGGGCGCATGCAGGAGAAAAGCACCCGGCAAAAGACGGAGATCTTTTGGAAGAGCTTTGCGACGTGCACAGTACTGATGCATGCACGCACGCACGCACGCCGTGATAGGACTACACAGTGCGCTGCTGGTGTATTATTAGGTTTAGCGTGTCTTCTTTTTATGTGCCCGCCAGCACGTAATAGGCGCTAGAATCTACAGTGTCAAATCGCGACCCGGGTGGCGACGCAGCTTTCTACAGGACTAGTCGTTTTCACGGAGCCAGCCAAGCCACAGCCACAGCCATAGCCATAGCTCGCTCGCTTCAAGCTTTGGCCAAACGACAGAGCATGCATGAATAAATGCAGTGCAGATAGTGAGATAGATAGATAGATATCCATCCGAAGCAACAGTAGGATTTGTCAAGTCAACCGCTTCCTTGCATGCATGCATGCAGCAACACTACAGTCGCGGCTTTATATGGCGAGCCCCGATGCCATTGCGATGCACGGCCACGGCAAAGGCAGAACACCAGCAAGAAGGAGCTAGCGTAAGCGCCAAAAGCGAGAGAAGAAGACTCTCGTCTCGTGTCGTGCATGGATCCCAACGACGCCTTCTTGGCCGCGCACCCGTTCCGGTGGGACCTCGGCCCGCCGGCTCCCGCGGCAGTGCCTCCTCCCCCTCCCCCGCCGCCGCCTCCTCCTGCGCTGCCTCCGGCGAACGCGCCGAGGGAGCTGGAGGACCTCGTGGTCGGGTATGGCGTGCGCGCGTCCACGGTGGCGCGGATCTCCGAGCTCGGGTTCACGGCTAGCACGCTCCTGGTCATGACCGAGCGCGAGCTCGACGACATGACCGCCGCGCTCGCGGGGCTGTTCCGCTGGGACCTGCTCATCGGCGAGCGGTTCGGCCTTCGCGCCGCGCTGCGCGCCGAACGCGGCCGCCTCATGTCACCGGGATGCCGCCACCACGGATACCAGTCGGGGAGCACCATCGACGGCGCCTCACAGGAAGGTGATTATCCATGCACGACCCATCTGATTATGTCGATGTGTTTGTGCATGTGAAGCCGTTAAGTAATCGTTGTGCGTGTATACGATCTAACAGTGTTGTCGAACGAGCGCGATGGGGCGGCTAGCGGCGGCATCGGCGAAGACGACGCCATGAGGATGATGGCGTCTGGCAAGAAGCAGAAGAATGGGTCCGCAGCGAGGAAGGCCAAGAAGGCGAGGAGGAACAAGGTGAAGGAGCTGCGGCTGGACATGCAGGGGGACGAGCACGAGGACGGCGGGGGCGGCCGGTCGGAGTCGACGGAGTCGTCAGCCGGAGGCGTCGGCGGGGAGCGGCAGCGGGAGCACCCGTTCGTGGTGACGGAGCCCGGCGAGGTGGCGAGGGCCAAGAAGAACGGGCTGGACTACCTGTTCCATCTCTACGAGCAGTGCCGCCTCTTCCTGCTCCAGGTGCAGTCCATGGCCAAGCTGCATGGCCAGAAGTCTCCAACCAAGGTACACATAATTCGCCATTGCTACGTAACTCTCTCTACCTGCTCTACGTTGGCTGCTCTGAATCTGAATACAGCTGCATGTCAGCTACTGAACTCACCGTGACTACTCAAGCTAGTATTGATTACTGACAGTTCTGTTCATTTCAATACTGCTACCTACGCGCTGCCATCTCATAAATTTCTGATGGGAGCGAAGATTTCATGTTAGTTTAGAAAATCTGCACTCACCTTCATGTACCATTGGCTTCTGCATGAGTCAGTCACTGCCAAAAAGTACAAAAGAATTTTTTTTGGCGAAATAAAAAGTACTACTACAAAAGATTAATTAGAGGTCAATACGAGGGAAGTGTGTGCTTTGATTAAGTTAGATTTACAGCGGCGACAGTGTATAAAATTCTGGAAGTAATCATGTACAAGTTGCTGCATGCATGTCCTCATAATCAGGTGCAATACATGTGACCACACGGCATGTGTGGTCAGCTATCTTATGCTAAGTTAAGACAAGTATTTGTGGAAGAAGGAGGTGCATTACATGTGAATTGAGGTGTAGTTTAAACGTGACCTGTTTTTTCTAATCAGTGTGTATTAGGGTTTGGTAACGTAGTCCTTAGCTGGAGTAGTTGTAAGGCCCCGGCTAGTTTGTGCTTAACCATGCCAAACCTTTGTTACCCAAAGTTTGACCAACAAAACAGATGTAGGCATGTAATAGGAAATAAATATGCATTTATGAATCCAAAAAAAGTGTGAATATAAAAATTACATGATTGCAATGACAAAAATGCAAGCCATAGTATGATAGTAATTTTATTTGGGGGGGGGGGGGGGGGGGGGGAGTATGATACTCCCTTTGCTCGTAAATATAAGCTTTTTAGAGATTTCAATATGGACTACGTATGGAGCAAAATGAATGAATCTATACTTTAAAATGCGTCTATATACATCCGTATTAAGTTCATATTGAAATCTCAAAAAAGGCTTATATTTAGAAATGAAGGGACTAGTAATTAGCTCCAAATGGGTGTTTGGTTGCACCGTACCGTTTTTCTTTTGTGGAAACACTGTTGAAAAAATAGGAAATATGTTGGAACAAATGAGACGAATATCCCAAGAGGTTATAATCAATTAAATACCGATTTGTAACTTCAGTGCAAAATTGCATATGTATAAGTATGCTAGGTTTGATGCAAATATTTGATTTGTGATGTTTGTGTGAAGCCATAAAAAATGGCTTCTATTGTTAACTTTTGGCGTCAAACCAAGCACGACGAATAGTGGAATAGTTTGAGCTAAAAAGGCCTAGCTAACTACGTAGGAATAGTTCTTAGTCGAATTTTGTGAACTTGTGGCCTCGAACTCAACATGGCTGAATGTACCGGATATTCCCCACTTCACTTACATAAATTTGGGCTTCGTTTGGTAGTTCTCGAGTCTGGAGATGCTGCTGTCACACCGATATGGCACAAGAAACGCATAATCTTGGAGAGGAAATGAAATGCGATCAAGCACTAGGAGCGGTCGTAGAAAACCTGAAAAAGAGCCCGGACGTGTCAGCTATCGATAGGCCCCGAAAGCCTGCCGGCCCTGTGCTGTCCTGTCGGCCCCTAGCTCAGCATCAGGTAGGCGTGCATGACATGGAGGCAGAGGCAGGGGGAGGGGCCCTCCCTCGGGTGCCGGGTGACTGGCCTCCCCTGCCACGTAAGTACGCCGAGCCATGTGACCTCCCCAGTGCTCCGCCTGCCACTGTGCGTGCGCGCCACCGCTCCCCGGACTGCACCGCCTGGCCGGATTCCATGGCGATGCGACGGGCGCAGCGCCCAGTCAGACCGCACCGGGCTGAGCCAAGCCCGCGCGCGCACTGTGCGACGCATGACGAACGGACGAGCTGACTGAGCCTGAGCTAACTCGTGTACCTTGTGGGCGCGTGCAGGTGACGAACCAGGTGTTCAGGTACGCGAGCAAGGTGGGGGCGAGCTACATCAACAAGCCCAAGATGCGGCACTACGTGCACTGCTACGCGCTGCACTGCCTGGACGAGGACGCCTCCGACGCGCTCCGCCGGGCGTACAAGGCGCGCGGCGAGAACGTGGGCGCGTGGAGGCAGGCCTGCTACGCGCCGCTGGTGGACATCGCGGCGCGCCACGGCTTCGACATCGACGCCGTCTTCGCCGCGCACCCGCGCCTCGCCATCTGGTACGTGCCCACCAGGCTCCGCCAGCTCTGCCACCAGGCCCGGAGCGCCCACGACGCCGCCGCCGCCGCACACGCCGGCGCCATGCCGCCGCCCATGTTCTAGTCGTGCGGCCGCTCTCGTCGTTGGGGACGGCGGTGCGCTGGAATTGAATGTTGTGAGTTTGTTGCTTGGGCCTTGGGCCAGTGGAGTGGAGCGGCCTTTGTGTGTGTGCTTGCATGGGACATGCGAATGTGATGAATTCTTGTAACATGGATGTTTAATTCTAAGACATCTGGCGATATGTGATCAATCATCACCGGTTAAATTTCATCGATGAAAATTTGAACTGCCCAGCTGTTATCATCACGACAATGTCTTTTTTTTGGTGCGTGTGTATCCATCAACACGTTCCACCAAGGGGCGGACGCAATCTTTTTAAAAGATCGCCCGGGTTGCAAGTCGTCAGATCTGGTGCATCGAGCGTCCAAGAGAGAGGGGTAACGAGAGAGGAGAAGGGAAGGAGAAAGGGGGTCGGTGGCGGCGTCCTTGAGCGGGGTGAGGATCGTGCGTGCATCTGTTGCATGGCTGAGAGGTGGCGACTCTAGATGAGAGTCAGTAGGGAGAAAGTGAAGATTGGCTGCTGTTGAGAAACAAGTGAATGGTAGCTGAGAGAGAAGAGTAACGAGATAGATTTCTTGGAGACAAACGTCTAGGGAGATAAGGTTCAACAAGGATGTTTCACTCACAGGGCTTTTCCCATTTTCTAACCATCGAAACTTTTGTCAAGATTTGTGTTGTTTTTATTCTTGTGTGGGTTTAGGCTGATTTTTGACTTGCCCTTCTTTGGGGTAAGTCAATTTTTGTTCTTAGCCTGAATTTTTGACCTGCCCCTATTTGTGGTAAGTCAATTTTTTCTCGACCAAAATTTTGATTTGCCCCTGTTCGGTTAAGTCGACTTTTCTTAGGCTACTTTTTGACTCGCCCCTGTTTGGGGTAGGTCAAATTTTTTTTGCTTCTTTGCCTTTTTTTTGCTTTCGTTTTTCTTTGTTTAGCCGGTTTTCTTTTTCTTTTTTTTTGAATGGGTATTTTTTGCCTATTGGGTGAGTGGAAATGTAAACATTCAGTACTAGAGTATGTGGGTAAATTACACCAGAGAGTGAAAATGCACTATTGTATGTTTATTCATTGCATATTTAAAAATTGCAATTTCAGGGCAAAATTGTGTGCAAGTTTTTCATTTTGATTTTCTTCTTAAAGTTAATACCAGTGGCACTAATCCATTCTGCTTTAGAAGCCTTAGTTATTTTGAATTTTTAGTATTATTTTATTTTTGTTACTTTTAAGGACAAAATACCAATGTGATTAACTTATTCCTTCATAGTAGAATTCTTATCTTATTTACAAAAAATCTAGTATTTTATGCTTATTGTTGCATAATTTGATAAAGCGCAATTTTATATGTTTTTTGTACAAATTTTGTCATTATTTATTTCATATTTTTCATATTCTTTCTTCTGAAAGAGTAACACCATTGCAACTAATTCATTCATTCTTAGAAAACATTATTAGTTTTTATTTTATTTTCTTTCTTACTTAAGGGTAAAATACTAATGCCACCAACTCATTCCTTCTTAGGATTTTTATGTGAAAATTCCACTATGATATGTGTATTCTTGCATATTATGAAAAGGCCACAAATTATGTGTAAATTTTCTACAAATTTGGTTAGTGTTTGTTTCAATTTTTCAGTTTTCTTCTTCTTAAAGGGTAATACTAATGTCAATAATGCATTCTTTCTTAGAATACTTTATTATTTTAATTGTTTTAGTTTTTATTTCATTTTCGTATTGAGTAATACCAGTGTCACTAATTCATTCTTGGTTACAAAATTTATTATTTTGATTTTATTTTATTTTATTAATCATTGTCTTTCTTCTTTAAGAGTAATACCAACATCACTAATCCATTCTTCCTTTTCTTCATTTTTATGCTAATTTTTTTATTCTTTATTTCATTTTCTTTCTTCTTCAAGGTACCAATGCCACAATTAATACCTTATTATAAAAACTTGTTTTTTGCAAAACTTTGACTGTTTTATGCTTATTAATGCATATTTAGAAAAACACAATTTACGTATAAATTATGTACAAATTTTGTCATTATTTTATTGATTTTTATACATTTTATTATTTTAAAGTGTAATATCAATACCACTAATTTATTGCTTCTTTGAAACTACTAATCCATCAGTTTTTTTCTTTGAAAACTTTATTATTTTGATTTTGATTTTGTTTTTATTTCTTTTTCCTTTTTGTCTTAAAGGGTAATACCAATGTCACTAATTCATTCTTTCTTATAAAAAATTGTTATTTTGATTTTGTTTTAGTTTCTTTTTCATTTCCTTTCTTCTCTAAGGGTAATACTACCAACGCCACTACTTCATTCTTCCTTATAATACTTTATTTTTTATTTATTTTATTTCTTCTTTAAGGGTGATAATAATGCCATTGATTAATTCCTTCATGAAAACATGATTTTTTTTGCGAAACTTTCAGTATTATATGCTTATTCTTTCATATTTTAAACATCACGATTTCCGCGTCAACTGTGTGCAAATTTTGTCATTATTGAATCTAATATTTTAATAAAATTTATAGTATAAAAAAGCGCAGTTAAAACCATGGTAGATTGGTAGTTAAAAAAATCATGGTATTCTAAGAACACTTGGGAAACAGGGGAATAAGGGGGAGTTGTATGGTTGGGAGCGAGCTATGTCTCACTGTAAAGATGACCGGTATTAACATCTCTGTATAATTTTTTGAGAAACACTCCTGACTGTGATGATTTTTGTCTAATGAGACGGGTGACCGGTAGCGACATCGATGTACGTGTAGCAGTTTTATCTCTGTGGGCGTAGGTTTTTTTTTAGAAACACTCAAACAGTGACGATGTTTTTGACTAACGAGACGGGTGATCGGTAACAACATCCATGTACGTGTAGCATTTTTAAAGAAACACTCCGACCATGACGATGTTTTTGATGGGAGCCGCTCACACGAGCGTCCCTAGCGCGGGTGGTCACCCTTGGACGCGCATGCAGGTAGCTAGCCAGCGAACATGCCAAGCTAGCTCATGCACAGATGTGCATCTAGGAACTAGTACTATGTAGTAGCGGAAATGTGTAGGAACATGTACAAGTGGTATCACTGTTCAAGAATTTATCCGATTAACCAGTTAACTTGTCGATTAATCCCTACTCATAGAATCACCGAGTAGCTGATAAACCAAAAAATCGTCCGATTAATTGATTAAATGGCCGATTAACTTGCCAATTAGCCGATTAATCCTCTACTCGCTAGCCAACCGAGCAGATACCAGTTAACGATTTCCTCAACAATGAGTGGTACTATGTACATAGGGGCAAGACCGAGTAAAAATTACTATGTGCAGATATACAGGAGGTAGCTCATAATCGTGAGGCCGTCCAGTGACCGAACCACGATTAGAGCCTCGG
Organism: Triticum urartu; assembly: GCF_003073215.2. Taxonomy (NCBI): domain Eukaryota; kingdom Viridiplantae; phylum Streptophyta; class Magnoliopsida; order Poales; family Poaceae; genus Triticum; species Triticum urartu. Next base: position 670,159,964 of record NC_053023.1, read on the forward strand.
GCAAAAATTAAGCACTTCTAATCTTTCTCTAATTATTACTAATAATAAAGCACGGATTGACTTTGTCAGATTCACCATCACAATACGCTTTCTTTTCATGTCATAATACGCTTTTTCAATTCGGCAACCCGACACAGGGAGGCCGAGCACACCCAGCTCCTCCAGCCCACCACACGCTCGACGTCGGCCAGCGGCCGTGCGGCTGCCTAGAAGAGATAAGGTTGGCCGTCTAAGTGTATCCACGTGAAGAGAATAAAGACACCGTGCTTGAGCTAAAAGCAGGTCCAATGAAAATCAAATAACATACTAAATACGAATATTTTTAGATACATCCATATGTATCAAATTAAAATACTACAAATAATATGGTATCTAAAATCATTTGGTTTTAGATATATTTGTATGTAGACAAATAATATGAATCGGCTAGAGTAACTTTACTTTTAGAAAAGTGGATGGGATGAATAAAATGCATACTAAAAGGATGGACTGATGGTCAACTCATGCCCCCTATAATCCTTCGGTTTCTAAGTATAAGTCTTTCTAAAGATTTCAATATGCATTACATACGAATATATATAGACATATTTAGAGTTTAGAGTCACTCATTGAGTATTATATAAGGTCTGAAATGCAAATGCAATATCTTTATAAGTGTATGTGTCACTCATCCTAATATACTCACACATTTAAAATAAGTGCATATATGATCTACCACTTGCTATTTGCTTACAAATCATGACACGTATTTTTTTGTTTTTTATCGACTTATATTTATGTAGGTTCATCAAAAGGGAGTAAATTTCCCAGTAATACTACTCTAACCTTTTGCTGCATTTTATACAAGATGTGCTTGGTGGACCATTAAGATGACAATATTTTTCCCACACCTTCCCTCTGCTTGGTGGTCGTGCCAGCAGGAGTAAGATGTGTCTGTTGGCTACGGCGGAAGCAGCAGATGGGCGAGTGTTGTGCCATCATGTGGAGAACGTGTAAAAGATGTTTGTAGTGTGCGATATGCCACCACGTCTTCATTGGCGATCCAGTTGTCGCTTGTCACTGAAGCATTCCTCCCCTGAGCACCGCCAGATAGAAGCTCGCCTCGCCGAGGAGTGAAGGTCTTGAGACAATATTATCAGGGCTCGAGTGTGTGATATTCTCCCGTTGCAACGCACGGGCCTTTTTCCTACTAATAATAAAGTACGGATTGACTTTGTCGAAATCATTGTCATAATACGCTTTCTTTTCATGAATTTACGCTTTCAGTTTGAATTCAAAATATATACGCGAGGTGGTACTAAATTTTGAGCTTCGTGCGTCGCCTGATCGAGCATCCTCCCGTCTCGTACATACCTGTCCACGAAATCATGTAATTCAAGCCTCTTTTTCTCACGTCTCACGCATATGGGCCAACTTGGGCCGCCGCTCGAGGACTAAGTTGCTGCAAAAAAAGAAGATGCGGCAGCAAGAATCGAACTCTCAACCTGCGTTTGGATAAAATTACATGGTCTAGCTGACCTATCTCATGGTTGTTGAAAACAACAGTCTCAGTTCTTTATATATAGTACCACTCGCGTCTTTACCTATAATAACACCAGTTTATATACATCTGCGAATTCAAATCAATAAGCCGCCTTGAGGATTAAAAAGAAGAAGAGGGTAAACAATCGGCCCGTTCTTCCCGGAAGAATTAAGAAAGCCCTGAAAAAGAAGGAAATCAAAATAGGCACGCAGCCACACCGTTGATGGAGGGACTTAGTGGGAAAGAAGAACCCAAAATTCTGGCATGCATGGTAGCAATTATAATACGCAGCCCGGCTAATTAACATGATGGAGAAATTTCCTGCAGTACATATGATGAAGAAAGACGTGCACGTGTGAAGAAGACATGCAAAAGTTAAAAATGTGACACTTATTAATCACACATATGTATACCCCAGTTCTCAAAGGAGGAGAGAGCCATGCCGCATGGCCCACAAGGCCAACAACGCATATGTTAAGACTTTTTTTTAATCACACATACGTTAAGAGTTTTTACAAAGAATTTCAAAGAAAATTCTTCTTCATGTTACAGATATTTCACGTGGGTCATAAATCAAATCATCATTATGTTTTAGGTCACGCTTATTGTTTTTTGCGAATTCACAGTGACTGGATTATGCGTGGCCGATGCGATTTTCACCCGTTGCAATGCACGGGTCCTTTTGCTAGTTATCCTAAAAAAAATTGGATGCCAAGTTGAGACAACATGATACAGGTCCCTTGACGGACTAATACTCTAGTGGACCTGGGCCAGATCATATACATGTGCATTTAATCGCGAGAAAAAACTCCCACACCCCGGGCCGTGGCTTTGGGTGCGGGCGACTAAAATGATTCCGAGTTGACTGACCTAAAATTGGGAGCTCCTAACCGGCGCTCTCAGTGCCGGTTTCACGTATCGGCGCCCGAAGCCGATCCAACTGGGCCGGCCCAGCAACAATCTACAGGGGCGCGAAAAAAGCAAAAAAAAAAAACACCCTAAATTCGTTCTCAGCAAGTATCGAACTCTCGGCGTTAGAAAAGCGAACAAGAATGCTAACCACCTGAGCTTCTTTGCCCTACTGACCAAATACAGGCAAAGGTCTTTAAGTACTGTCGGGTGGTAGGTGCGACATATGCCAACAGGTGGCTTATCATTGTGGGAGCCAGTAAGACATCGCCGGTGCCTGGAAACGGGATGAGGCGAAGACATGCACGCCGGCGGATCTTACCCAGCTTCGGGGCTCTCTGTGGAGATAACACCCCTACTTCTGCTCTGCGGGGTCTCCGCATGATCACTAGACGGATAAGTAGCTACACAATGCTCCTTGAGCTGTTTTGGTGGGAGGAGGAAGGAGGGCTCGGCTAGCTTGCTTCTTCTCCTCGTATGGTGTCTAAAACTAGCTAGGGGTCGAACCCTTTGCATGGGTGCACCGGGGGGTTTATATAGGCCTACCCCCGGGGGTACAATGGTAATCCGACTGGGCGCGGGGCCCAGCTGTCTGTGACTGCGCTCGCCGGCTTCTGCGCCGGCCGCTGGGGCCCGCCGACTGGCGGGCCCCACCGGCTGCCGGCTCCTCGGTCGACAGGCAAGCCCCGCTGGTCAGGGCCTGGTCGGTGGCTGGTTACTGTTGCTCCATTCTGGTGACGTGGGCTTCGTCGTGGTAATCGTGGCTACAGTACCGCCGCCTGGCGGGCGATTGTTGTAGCCTCACCGTGTCTTATCTCCTTAATGGGGCGTCCCCTTCGAGGACGATGGCAAGCCGGCTGCGGGGAACCGGCTTTCTCTTGGGCCGACTGGGGGAGGTGTGGCCGCCTTCGGGTGTCTCTCTGCCCGAAGGGACCCACCGCCCGTGGGCAGCGCTGGTAGTCCGTCGTGGATGGCGTCAGGGTCGACATGGCAACAGTGTTGCGCCGGGCGGGTCATGGTCACCCGTACGGCGCACTGTGCCGGTCGTGCTCCGGGATTCGGGGGTGGCAGGCTTTACTGTAGCCACGCCCCGTCTCATCGCCGCTAGGTAGATGCAAACTTTGAGGGTACGGTCTTGACCATTTTATGGGAGCCGGCTTCTCGGAGTCGGCCTTCAAGCGGCCGGCTTCTTGAAGTCGGCCCTCCCATGGCTTTCTTCACGAGTGACAGCCGGCAAGGGGAAGGCGGCCCCATGTCTTGGGTTCTTGAGAGCCGGACGGGCTCGTAATTTTTTCAGAAGGGCCAGGGGGAGCCGGCTAGGCTACCCATGGCTATTTACTCCGACAGTAGTCCCCGAAGCTGATCGAGCTTCGAGGCGGACAGAGGGACGAGAAGCTTGGTCAACTTCTTACCCTGAGGAGCCGGCTTTGCTGGTCTAGGCCGATTTCAGAGAGCTCCTGTGTCTCGTGGACGGGACGGTGGTTGACTTGCGCGCTGACTGCGGGCCCTCCCGTGGGCCACGTAGCGGCGGAAACCCGCTAACGCACGCGCGCGACGGGATGCCGCCGCAGGCCCGGGCCCGCCACTCCCTGGCCTCGGCCCGAGCGCTGATCTTCTGTGGCCCAGGAGGATTGCTCGCCTTCCTGTGGCGACTTTCAATTCGCCATTAGGGCGTAATAAACGCGGGACGTGGGGGGAGTGGGCACGATCGATCCCCACGTTCCCCCACGCCGCGTCTCCTCGGCTCCGCCACGCGAGCCTACAAGTAGGGGGAGGAGGGGGAGAGGCAGAGGTCCGCTCGCTCTCCCCCACTCCGTCCCTCCTCGTCTTCCTTCTTCTTCCTCTCGCTGCCGTCGCAGCTTCCCATCGCAGCACCCCCACATCGTCCTGCTCCCATGGCGTTGTCAAGCTCGTGGGACGGCTCCAACGTCCATGAAGACCATGTGGAATTCCTCCGCCAGACTCGGCGCCTGCCCGGCGCCAACCTCGTGCAGGTCCGCCTGGCGCCGGAGACGGAGATCTCGCCGGCGCCGGAGGAGGGCGAGCGGGTCGTCTTCCGCTCGCACTGCCTGCGCGGCTTCGGCCTTCCGGCGAGCGGATTTCTGCGCTCCTTCCTCGAGTTCTACAACCTCCAGCCGCATCACCTCACGCCCAACGCGGTGATGCTGTTGTCGGCCTTCGTCTCCCTCTACGAAGGCTTCTTGGGGATGCTCCCCACGCTGGAGCTCTGGGGGGAGTTCTTCCAGAGCAAACTCGGCACCGTCGTCGCGGGCGTGCCCGCCCCCTGCGGGGCCTACATCACCATGAGGAGGTCAGTCGAGAACAATCCGTTCCCGTCCATCCCCCTAATCCAGTCAGTGAAGGTCTGGCAAAAATCATACTTCTACGTGAAGAACATCGCCCCGCAAGGAGACCACGTCAACCTGCCGGCCTACGTAGCCGGCCCGCCGGCTGGGAGGCAGCCGTCATGGAGCTTCCGGTCCAGGTCCCTTTCTCAGGCCGGGAACGCCGCCGTCTCCCGGCTTCGGGTGATGATCCAGTCGGAAGGCCTGCGCGGGGCCGACTTGGTGGCCACCTTCGTGAAGCGCCGGATTCTTCCTCTCCAAAGCCGGCCCCATATGATGTGTCAGATGAGCGGCCGCTTCGACCCAAGCCGGCTGAGCACATGGGAAATGCCCCATGCGGAGGTGGCGCTCATGGTTAATTACATCGCCAACTGCAAGCACGCCGGGGATTGGCAATACGGCAAGGCGCCGTATTCTCGCGCCAATCCTCCGCCCGTGGTAAGCTTCTCTCTCTATATTCTTTTTGTCGTCAACCGGCTTCATGACGGCCGGCTTCTGACCAGTCGGTTCTTTTGAGAAGAACCCTCTTCTTCCGCCGCCGGCCGGGGCGGCAGGGATTGAACGCCAGTATGCCCCCGACCGCACGGTGGACGACGTTGACGACCCGGACTTGGGGGCGGCCGCCATGGAAGACGCCGTCGTGGGGGACAACGCCAAGCCCGGAGATACAGGGCTCTCCGCCGGCTTCGAGGACTGGCCGGATGACGCTGAAGCCGAAGAAGTCCCGCGTCGCCAGCCGGCGGCCGACCGTCAAAGCGCGGGCTCGTCTTCCGCGCCGGCGGCGGCGCACAGAAGCGCCGGGCCGCGTCAACCCTCTTCGGCAGTCGGCCGAAGAAGTCCAAAGCCTCCGTCGCAGCGACAAAACGAGACGAGGCGGCCGCGAAGGCGGCCCGCTTCCGGAAAGCAGTGAAGCAGCCTCAGGCGGTCTCGGCGTAAGTCATCGATTGCTTGTGTGCATGCTTTTTATCGTTTTCTTCTGCTCGAACATTCTTCCTGACCTTTCTCCGCATGCTGAACAGGGCGCCGCTTTCCCTTGAGCGGGGCCCGGGCGGCTCCGTGGTCGGGCCGATTGGAGGGTCTTCAGGCCCCTGCCGCGTGGATCCCCACGCCGACCTTATGGAAGCCACAGAGCGGAACGCTCGTGAGGCGCAGGAAGAGAGGGAGGCGGCGGAGCGGACGGCCGCTCAGGCGGCGAAGGAGCGGGCCGACGCGGCAGCCAAGGCCCAGGCGGAGCGGGCGACCGCGGAGGCGGAGGCGGAGGGCTCGCGCAACCAGCCTCCGCTGCTCGCCATCCCCCTCCGAACCGTGGCCCCGGACACCCCATTGCCCCTGGCGGAGGAGATCGTCCAAGACCCGCCGCCGGTGCAAAGGGAGGAGCTCTTCGAGGTCTTCGCGGGGAGGACGCCGCCGGCAGCGTCAACCGGAGCGGGCCAAGGCTGTTGGAGAACGTTGCAGAAAACAAAAATTTCCTACGGTTTCACCAAGATCCATCTATGAGTTCATCTAGCAACGAGTGATTAGATGCATCTACGTACCTTGTAGATCGCGAGCGGAAGCGTTCAAAGAACGGGGATGATGTAGTCGAACACGACGTGATTCAAATCACCGATGATCTTAGCACCGAACGGACGGTGCCTCCGCGTTCAACACACGTACGGGACGGGAGACGTCTCCTCCTTCTTGATCCAGCAAGGGGAAAGGAGAGGTTGATGAAGATCCAGCAGCACGACGGCGTGGTGGTGGATGCAGGGCGTCACAGTAGCAGGGCTTCGCCTATACTACGCGAGAGAGACGTAACGGGGAGAGAGGAAGCACCAAAGGCTGAGGTATGAAATCCCTCCTCTCCCCCACTATATATAGGAGGGCCAAGGGGGGGTGGTGCGCAGCCTAGGAGATCCAATCTCCTAGGTGCGGCGGCCAGGGGAGGGTTTCCCTCCCCCCCAAGGCACCTCGGGGTGCCTTCCACCACTTGGACTCCTCCGTGGTGGAAACCCTAGGCGCATGGGCCTAGTAGGGCTGGTGCCCTTGGCCCATGAAGGCCAAGGCGCACCCCCTACAGCCCATGTGGCCCCCCGGGATAGGTGGCCCCACCCGGTGGGCCCCCGGGACCCCTCCGGTGGTCCCGGTACAATACCGATAACCCCGAAACTTGTCCCGATGGCCGAAACAGCACTTCCTATATATAATTCTTTACCTCCGGACCATTCCGGAACTCCTCGTGACGTCCGGGATCTCATCCGGGACTCCGAACAACATTCGGGTTACTGCATATTCATATCTTCATAACTCTAGCGTCACCGAACCTTAAGTGTGTAGACCCTACGGGTTCGGGAGACAAGCAGACATGACCGAGACGACTCTCCGGTCAATAACCAACAGCGGGATCTGGATACCCATGATGGCTCCCACATGCTCCACGATGATCTCATCGGATGAACCACGATGTCGAGGATTAATCAACCCGTATACAATTCCCTTTGTCAATCGGTATGTTACTTGCCCGAGACTCGATCGTCGGTATCCCAATACCTTGTTCAATCTCGTTACCGGCAAGTCACTTTACTCGTACCGTAATGCATAATCCCGTGATCAACCACTTGGTCACCTTGAGCTCATAATGATGATGCATTACCGAGTGGGCCCAGTGATACCTCTCCGTTATCCAGAGTGACAAATCCCAGTCTCGATCCGTGTCAACCCAACAGACACTTTCGGAGATACCTGTAATGCACCTTTATAGTCACCCAGTTACGTTGTGACGTTTGATACACCCAAAGCACTCCTACGGTATCCGGGAGTTACACGATCTCATGGTCAAAGGAAAAGATACTTGACATTGGAAAAGCTCTAGCAAACGAACTACACGATCTTTGTACTATGCTTAGGATTGGGTCTTGTCCATCACATCATTCTCCTAATGATGTGATCCCGTTATCAATGACATCCAATGTCCATAGCCAGGAAATCATGACTATCTGTTGATCGACGAGCTAGTCAACTAGAGGCTTACTAGGGACATATTATGGTCTATGTATTCACACGTGTATTACGATTTCCGGATAATACAGTTATAGCATGAATAAAGACAATTATCATGAACAAAGAAATATAATAATAATGCTTTTATTATTGCCTCTAGGGCATATTTCCAACAAAGGCGGCCAGTCGTCGGCGGCGCCAGAGGAGCCGGCCGGGGGCGTACCGGAGGTCGGAGCCGGCCTCGAGGTACAACTGGTGACCCGCCAGCGCGCAGGGGGAAGCGCCGCTCCGCCGGAGTCGCGCCAGGCTGCGGGCGCCGGCCAGTCGGCGGAGGCTTTGGAGGCGGCCAGCTCCGCCACGTCCGAGTGGACTCCCAGCGGGGGGACTGGCGAGCTGAATGTGGCGGCCCAAGAGGTCCGGAGCCGGCTTCAAGCTCAGGCCGCCCTACTGCAGCAGTATACCCAGGAGTTCCTGTTGACGCGGGCCGCCATCTAGGTAAGTCTTTCGTTCTTGACCGCTCTGGTCTCTTGATTTCTTCCGTGGGGGCGCGTGAGCGCACCCACTGGGTGTAGTCCCCGAGATTCGGGTCGACTGCTGAGCAGTCGGGTCGGATCTTTCTTGACGACCACCTTATCTTTGCTTTCTGTCTGAACTTCCAGGAATATCATAACTCTCGCGTTGCCGCCTTCAACTCTCAGGATCGGGAGTTGGGTCGGAAAACCGACGATCTGGCCGATAGCCGAAGTAGGTGCTCACTCTTATCTGTTTCCTGTGGGGGCGCGTCAGCGCACCCACTGGGTGTAGTCCCGAGATTGGGGCTGACTGCTGAGCAGTCAGGTCGGATCTTCCTTGACGACCTTTCCCTTATTGGTTTTTTCTCTTCGTCTTTCGTTCTTGAAGGGGCCAACGCCGACTTGAGGAGGGAGCTCGGCGAGGCGCGGGCCGCCCTCCGCACCAGGGACGTTGAGTACGCCGCCTTGGTTCAGGAGCGCGACCGCCTGGCCAAGAAACTGGCCGACCAGGAGGAGAGCCACAAGGCGGCCCTACAGAAAGCACAAGACAGCGAGGCCGCCCTGAGGGCAGAGTTTGAGACCGAGGCGGCGAGCTGGGCAGAGACTCGTCAGGCGCTGGATGAAGGCTTCGGCCGCATCGAGGACTTGACCGATGGTAAGCCGCCTTCCTCGCCCTTCTCCCGCCCCTGGCCGTCTGGGGTTTTGGCCTGACTCGTGCCGCTGCCCGTTTTCTTGTGCAGACTACTTTCCCGGCTACTCCGCCCTCGCCGCTCAATCCATCGAAGCTCATCGCGAGGCGCGCCGTCAGGCAGGAGTCAACATCGCGCCGGACGCAAATCGGACACTGGAGGAGCAGCTCTTGGCCGTCCAAGCACGGCTGCAGCCGGCTCACCGGATGCTTCGCCGGCTTCAACGTGCCGGGGCGCAGGTTCTGGCCACCCTCTGGCCCGGCGAGATGATCCCCCGCACCCCAAGCCGGACCGCCGACTGGCTGGAGGTCGCAGTCGGCCGTTTTGAAGCTTGGAAGGCGTCGGCGGCCCGTCTTGGAGCCGGGCGGGCGTTGGAGTTCGTTCGCGCTTGGTACCCAGGGCTGAACCTGGACCAGCTGCGCACTTGACGGCTGGAGGCCGACGCGGAGCTGGAGGAAGTGCGGCCGGCTATCGCCCAGCGTGCCTCGACGATCGCCGAGTGCATCGACATCAGTGTCTTTGCGCCTGAAATCAATGATGATGGAGTTGCCCAGCCGGGGGAGTGGTTCGGTCTGAACCCGGCGGTGGGCGAGGACTCGGCCAAGGAGATCGCCTCCAGCGACGAGGGCAAAGATGACGAGAAAGAGGACGGTGAAGACGTCGAGCCGGCTAGTGGAACAACCGGCCGGCCTCAAGCTGACCGTGCCTCCAGCAACGAGGCGCGCGGAAGCGCGCCCTCTGCAGGAGGCGATGATCAAGCTGAAGTTCGCCAGCCGGCCACTCCTTCGGCCGGCACGACCGTCTCCACCGACCAGCCCAGCTCGTCAGCCGCTCCGCCAGCTTGACATGCCATCCTTATTTTTCCTGCTTGCTGTCTTTTGAACAATCTTTAAGCTTTTGCAGTTCCACCCACTGGGGGTGTATCAAACTATGTTGGATGCTGGCCTCTTGGAGGTCCTTTACGTAAATATTATTATTATGTGCATGTTTGGTTTCCATTCGCGTACACTTTTTATCCTTAGGCTTTTTTCCTTTACCGCCTTCCCTTTTGGGGGAGGCAAGTACTCGAGCTTTCTTGGATTGAAGTGAAGTGAATGGAAACCGGCCGGCCGGCTACTCTGGTAGTCGGTCGGCGGTAAGCCGGCTTTTGTTATATTAGTCCGTTAGTCCCTAGCCATTTTTCGTGTGCGCATCCTTTCCTGCTTTTGACTCTTGCCAGCCGAACAGCCAGTTCTTCGAACTGCGACTTTGGCAAGAGCTAAGCCTGGGTGTCGGCACACTATTTGTCTGACCGCGGGTAGGACTTCTAATATAACTCCAGTCGGCCAGTCCCCGGGCTGACTAGTCGAACCCGGTGCCGGACGGAACAAGTAAATGAAAAGACAAGATCATATGCATGATACTTTTCATTCATAGATAAAAGATGGCAGTCCCCGAGCCCTCCTCGGGGGGCCTATTGTCTCGTACTTAGTACAAAAGTTAGCGTGATACATACTGCATTTCAGCTGTAAAATCTTCGAAGGAGGTTGGCGTTCCATGGTCGTTCCGACTCCTTGCCGGAGTCGTCTCTCTTGCATGCCTTGGGCTTCTGCGCGTCGATTAGGTAGTAGGAGTCGTTGCCTAGACGAAGGGGCCCTCCCAAGGGGCCGAGAGCTTGTGCTGGCCAGCTGTTCGCTGGATCAGCCGGAGCACAAGGTCGCCCTCTTGGAAAGATCTTGGCCTGACCTTCCGACTGTGGTAGCGGCGCAAACCCTGCTGGTAGATGGCAGACCGGCTGAGGGCTAACAGCCGGCCTTCTTCCAGCAGGTCGACGTCGTCTTCTCGCGCTTCCTTGGCCTCCGCCTCCGTGTACATGGTTACCCGGGGCGAGTCGAACTCGATATCGGTTGGGATGATCGCCTCGGCGCCGTACACGAGGAAGAAAGGAGTGAAGCCGGTTGACTTGTTTGGGGTAGTGCGTAGACTCCAGAGGACAGTCGGCAGCTCATCGAGCCAACAGCCGGCTGAACGCTCCAGTGGTACGACCAGGCGGGGTTTGATGCCGGAGAGGATGAGGCCGTTGGCTCGCTCGACCTGGCCGTTTGACTGTGGGTGGGCGACGGACGCTAGGTCCAGCCGGATACCTTGCGCTGCACAGAATCGTGCCAAGGCTCCTTTGGCAAAATTCGTGCCGTTGTCGGTGATGATGCTGTGTGGCACGCCGTACCGAGTTGTTATGTCTGCGATGAATGTCACCGCAGTCGGCCCATTCAGCTTCTTGATCGGCTTTTCCTTGATCCACTTGGTGAATTTGTCCATGGCGACGAGCAAATGCGTCATGCCGCCGCGCGCCGTCTTGAATGGGCCCACCATGTCCAGTCCCCAAACGGCGAAGGGCCAGGTGAGGGGAATGGTCTTGAGTGCCGAAGCCGGCATGTGTTGCTTGGAGCTGAAAAGTTGGCAGCCTTTGCAGTATTTAACTAATTCTTTGGCGTCATTCAAAGCAGTCGGCCAGAAGAAACCATGGCGGAAAGCTTTAGCGACGAGTGATCTTGAAGCCGCATGGTGGCCGCATTCTCCTTGGTGAATGTCTCTGAGGATTGCAATGCCCTTCTCTTGCTCGACGCACCGCTGGAGGACTCCAGTGACACTGCGCTTGACGAGTTCTCTGTTGACGATTGTGTATGCTCTGGCTCGACTTTGGACTTGTCTCGCCTCTGTTTCGTCAATCGGCAGATCTTGGTTTACTAGGTAGTTGAGGATGGACTGAGCCCATGACGGAGCTCCAACTTCTCCTACTGCCAGTGTGGCTACTGCCACCAGGGTGGGCGGGCTGGGTGATGAAGTGCTGGAGTCGGCCGCCGGCTGTTGTGTTGGTGCAGTCCCCGGGCCGGCTACCGCAGTCCCCGAGCTGGGTGCGGCAGTCCCCGAGCCGGTTGCGGCAGTCCCCGAGCCGATTGCCGAAGTCCCCGGGCCGACTACTGAAGTCCCGGGGTCGCCTGCTTGGTTCTTCGAGCCAGACCCGGCCGCGTCGGGGTCAGGCGGTACGAAGATGGAGTCGGACTCTGGAGACGGCTTGATGGACGGCTTGAGGAGGCGTTGTAGAGCGACGCCGGTTGGTATTGCTTGCCGAGTGGAGCCTATTCGAGCCAGGGTATCGGCTGGCTCGTTGTCGGCTTGCGGTACGTGGAGGAATTCGCATCCTTCAAAGTATCCGCTGAGTTGCTGGACCAGGAAGCGGTAGCTTGCCATATTTGCGTCCTTGGCGTCCCAGTCGCCGGATGATTGCTGAACCACCAAGTCCGAGTCGCCATAACATAGGATCCGGCGGATGCCGAGTTCCTTGGCAAGCCGGAGCCCGTGTATGAGTGCCTCGTACTCGGCTACGTTGTTGGAGGCGGCGAAGTGGATCTGCAGCATGTATCTGAGCTTGTCACCTTTGGGAGAGGTAAGGACGACGCCAGCTCCCAAGCCGGTGCGCATCTTGGACCCGTCAAAGTGCATGCGCCAATGGGTGGAGTCGGGAGCCGGCGGCAGGTACTGGGTCTCGGCCCAGTCGACGAGGAAGTCGGCCAGTGCTTGGGACTTGATGGCGGTGCGGGGTTGGTAGAAGATCGTGTAAGGGGCCAGCTCGATGGCCCATTTCGCCACCCGGCCGGATGCATCCCGGCTGCCTATGATCTCGGCCAGCGGGGCGGTGCATACGATCGTGACGGGATGCTCTTGAAAGTAAGGCTTCAGCTTCTTGGCGGTGAGGTACACGCCAAAGCACATCTTCTGGTAGTGCGGGTAGTTCTGCTTTGAGGCGGACAGCACCTCGCTCAAATAATACACCGGCCTCTGGACCGGTTGTGCTCGGCCTTCTTCTGGGCGTTGGACTACGATGACGGTGCTGACCACCCGGCTGGTTGCGGCAATGTAAAGGAGCATGGGCTCTTTCTCAGTCGGCGCCGCCAGGACAGGCGGCGTGGCCAGCATCTTCTTCAGCTCGTGAAAAGCTTGGTCGGCCTGGTCGTTCCACTCGAAGTGAGTGCTCTTCTTCATGAGGCGGTAGAGGGGGAGAGCTTTCTCTCCAAGCCGGCTGATGAAGCGGTTCAAGGAGGCCAAGCATCCGGTGAACTTCTGGATTTCTCGCAGCTTGGTGGGGATCGCCATTCTCTCGATGGCCTTGATCTTCACTGGGTTGCATTCGATGCCGCGTTCGGAGACCAGGAAGCCTAGGAGCTCGCCGGCTGGCACTCCGAACACGCATTTCTCGGGATTGAGCTTGATCTGGAAGCGGCGCAGGTTCTCAAATGTTTCTTTGAGGTCTTCCATCAAGGTGCCGCGCTTCTCCGTCTTCACTACAATGTCGTCCACATAGACGTGAGCGTTTCTGCCGAGTTGCTTGAGGAGGCACTTCTGCATGTAACGCTGAAAAGTGGCACCGGCATTTCTCAAGCCGAATGTCATAGTCAGGTAGCAGAAGGCTCCAAATGGCGTGATGAAGGCGGTCTTCAGGCGGTCGGCCGGATCTAGCTTTATCTGGTGATACCCTGAGTAAGCATCCAAGAAACTCAACAGCTCGCATCCGGCCATGGAGTCCATCACTTGGTCAATCCTTGGCAGGGCAAAGGGATCTTTAGGGCAGGCCTTGTTGAGGCTTGTGTAGTCTATACACATGCGCCACTTGTTGTTCTTCTTTAGCACGAGGACCGGGTTGGCAAGCCACTCTGGAAAGAAAACTTCCATAATGAAGCCGGCTGCCAGAAGTCGGGCTATCTCCTCCCCTACAATCCTTCTCTTCTCCTCTGATAGTCGGCGGAGGGGCTGCTTGACTGGTTTCGCGTCCTCTCGGACGTGTAGTTTGTGCTCGGCGAATTCCTTCAGTACACCCGACATGTCCTTGAGGGACCATGCAAAGATGTCCCGATTCTCACGGAGGAAATCGGCGAGCTCGCCTTCCTATTTGTTGTTCAGGCTTGCCCCGATGACGGCAAACCTCTCGGGGTGCTCGGGGTCAAGGGGTATCTTCTTGGTTTCTTTGGCCGGCTGGAAAGATCCTTGGGCATCATACTCCTTGGGGTTGGGGGACTGGTTCGGCTGCTTGCTGGCCATGGCCACGACCCGGTCCAGTATCTTCTTCTCTTCGGCGATCACAAGGGACTCGGCCAGCCGGCTGCTGGCCGCTGCGCACTCGGAGGACTTCTTGTAATCGCCGGCTATGGTGATGACGCCTTTGGTGCTTGGTATCTTCATCTTGAGGTATGCATAGTGGGGAACTGCCATGAATTTGGCCAAAGCGGGTCGGCCAAGCAATGCATGGTAAGGGCTCTCCAGGTCCACCACTTCAAACCAGATCGCTTCCCGGCGGAAATGCTCCTTGTTCCCGAAGAGTACATCAATCTTGACCTTGCCAATGGGGGCGCAAGACAGGCCGGGTACGATCCCATGGAACACTGTCCGAGTAGGCGTGAGCTGCTTCGTCTTGACATTTAGCTTCTCCAGGGTATCACGGTACAGGATGTTGATGCTGCTTCCGCCGTCTATCAGCACGCGGGAGAAGCGGGCGGCGCGTCTGTCCGTCGCGAGGGTGGCTTCCAGGACCAATGCATAAGAGCCGGGAGACGGCATCACCTCTGGGTGGTCGGCCCGGCTCCAGCTGATGGGTTTCTCTGACAATGCATGTGTCCGGCGGGGTTGGCAGCGACCACGCTGACTTCCTGGTGCTCTCGGCGTTTGCCGCGCCGGTCTTCGAGCTGGCTTGTAAAGACGATGTAGGTTGCTTGCTCATCGGGGAACTCGTCGTGAACGGCTCCGACTGCGGGCCGAGCGGCCGGGGGCAGCGGAGCCGGAGGCGGCGGGCCGGCAGGCGGAGGCGGTGCGAGCCCTTCGCCTTTGGAGATTCGGGTGAGCCAATGGCACTTCCGGGTTGTGTGGTTGGACGGCTTCGCGCCGCTATGGAACTTGCACGGGGCGTCAAGAGTTTGCTCGTAGGAGAAAGTCGGCTGCCAAGCCGGCCTGCCGCCCTTGGGTTTCTTGGGCGCGGGCCGCCCTTCAGGCGGCGCGTCTTCGACCGTGGCCACCTGCCGACTGGCGGGAGGCGGCGTAGGGCCCTTGCGCTTGTGATCGTTCGGGTGTGGGCGTCGGCCGGAATCCCCCGCCGGCGTCTTGGGCGCCGGGTCGAGTACTTTCCCGGACACGTCTACCCGGAGCTCGATCTTCATCGAAGAGTCGGCGGTGGCGTATTTGTCGGCTATGTCCAGAAGCTCGTCGAGGGTAGTCGGCTCGTCGCAGAGGAGCTTGTGCTTGAGGAGGGTACCTTCTCGGCGCCCGGCAGTGAAGTATTCGATGGCTTGCACCTCGTGCACCCCTTCACAAGAATTGCGGAGCTCGGCCCAGCGCGTGAGGTAGTCGCGAGTGGATTCGGCAGGGCCCTGTACGCATAGGGAGAGCTGCCTGGGCTTGGGAGCCCGCTTGTAGGTGCTGGTGAAGTTGCGAACGAAAGCTTCGGTGAAATCTAGCCAGCTGTTGATGCTGAGAGGCTTCAGGCTGTTGAGCCAGGTCCGCGCCGTGCCTTGCAGCATGAGGGGCACGTACTTCACGGCAACGCGCCGGTTGTCGTTGGCTATGCTGATCGCCGTGGAGTAGTCGATCAGCCAATCTTTCGGCTTCACGGAGCCGTTGTACTTGGGCGTGTCTCTTGGGAGCGAGAACCCTTTGGGGAAAGGCTCGTCGCGGATGCGGGGGCCGAAACAAGGCGGGCCGACATCGTCTTCCTCTTCTAGCGCCAGGGATCACACTAGGCGGTCGATCCGATGGCGGGCGTCGTTCCCGCCGACTCCCTCGCGGCGACCTAGTCGGCCGCTGAGAGTCGGGTGCGCCACTGGCGGCGGGGTGGGATATCTCTCTCCACAGGGTCGAGGCGGAGGCGGGTTGCCCCGCCATTCCATGGCTCGGGGGTGGCCGTCCGCGTCTCGCTCGATGGAGATTCGGGTCCGGCTTCGGCTGGCCGCCGGTTCTCTCTCGCGCCGCGCGCCGGTGTTGCTCGTAGTTGGCATCCGGGATGTCGCACCGTGATCTCGGCACGGGGGAGGGCTTCCCGCGCGGGCGTCGGCTTCGTGCCGCTGCGCGGCCGCGTCAATCAGCTGCTGGATGCGCCGGGTCATGTGGGGGAGTTCTTCGGCCTCCAAGCCGTCCAACTCGTCCACGGCCGCCTGGGCGGCGCGCAGGTTCTCGAGCGGAGTGGCATAGACCGGGCGGTCGACTCCCAGCGTGTCGGCGATGACGGCGCCGCGTTGCTTGACGATGCCGGCCCGGCTGGGCCCAGCCGGGGCCGGCGTGCCGAAGGCGGCGCGGTTAGCTTCGCGCTGGTAGGCCTCAGTGAGGCGTCTCACGGAAGCCAGCCTCCGGCCCTCCGCGAGAAGGGCAAGGCGGCGTGCCTCCAGTGCTTCGTCGTCGGCATCAGTCGGGAGGGGGACGGACAAGTCGTGGGCCGCCGCGTGCGGGGCGTCGTAGGCACTCTCGTCGGCCGGGCCACCGCGGCCGATGACCATCACCTCGGTGGTGACAGTATCGCGGCCGTCGGTCCGAGGAAGCGGGTCGTTGTAGATCGCGACGTTGGTGGGGAAGGTGTCGAAGGAGGCCGTGTCGGAGTCGACAGGCATCGGGTCGGTGGAGCCAACCGACTCCAGATCCGCAGCGGGCTCGCTGGAGACATGGAGCTGGCTGAGGAGGCAGGCGAGGTGGTCGGTGCCCGCATCGGAGGCGAGCTCATCGGAGATGCGGGTTTCGTCGAGGAGATCGGCGAGGCCGCTCGCCGCGCAGATGCTGGTGACGCCTTGCAGCGCGTCGTGGCAAGCGCCATCGGGCGTGCCGGGCTGGCTACGCTCGCTGGGGAGGAAGAGGGTTCCCGTCCAGAACAGGTCTCCGGACGACGGTGCACCTGGCCCCACGGGGGGCGCCAAATGTTGGGTGGTAGGTGCGACATATGCCAACGGGTGGCTTATCATTGTGGGAGCCAGTAAGACATCGCCGGTGCCTGGAAACGGGATGAGGCGAAGACATGCACGCCGGCGGATCTTACCCAGCTTCGGGGCTCTCTGTGGAGATAACACCCCTACTGCTGCTCTGCGGGGTCTCCGCATGATCACTAGACGGATAAGTAGCTACACAATGCTCCTTGAGCTGTTTTGGTGGGAGGAGGAAGGAGGGCTCGGCTAGCTTGCTTCTTCTCCTCGTATGGTGTCTAAAACTAGCTAGGGGTCGAACCCTTTGCATGGGTGCACCGGGGGGTTTATATAGGCCTACCCCCCGGGGTACAATGGTAATCCGACTGGGCGCGGGGCCCAGCTGTCTGTGACTGCGCTCGCCGGCTTCTACGCCGGCCGCTGGGGCCCGCCGACTGGCGGGCCCCACCGGCTGTCGGCTCCTCGGTCGACAGGCAGGCCCCGCTGGTCAGGGCCTGGTCGGTGGCTGGTTACTGTTGCTCCATTCTGGTGACGTGGGCTTCGTCATGGTAAGCGTGGCTACAGTACCGCCGCCTGGCGGGCGATTGCTGTAGCCTCACCGTGTCTTGTCTCCTTAATGGGGCGTCCCCTTCGAGGACGATGGCAAGCCGGCTGCGGGGAACCGGCTTTCTCTTGGGCCGACTGGGGGAGGTGTGGCCGCCTTCGGGTGTCTCTCTACCCGAAGGGACCCACCGCCCGTGGGCAGCGCTGGTAGTCCGTCGTGGATGGCGTCAGGGTCGACATGGCAACAGTGTTGCGCCGGGCGGGTCATGGTCACCCGTACGGCGCACTGTGTCGGTTGTGCTCCGGGATTCGGGGGTGGCAGGCTTTACTGTAGCCACGCCCCGTCTCATCGCCGCTAGGTAGATGCAAACTTTGAGGGTACGGTCTTGACCACTTTATGGGAGCCGGCTTCTCGGAGTCGGCCTTCAAGCGGTCGGCTTCTTGAAGTCGGCCCTCCCATGGCTTTCTTCATGAGGGCTAAAGTCGGGCCGCCTTCCGAAAGCCGGCCGGGATGACAGCCGGCAAGGGGAAGGCGGCCCCATGTCTTGGGTTCTTGAGAGCCAGACGGGCTTGTAATTTTTTCAGAAGGGCTAGGGGGAGCCGGCTAGGCTACCCATGGCTATTTACTCCGACAAGTACACTATTGTAGCGCTTTGATTTTTAATTTTTTTCAAAACATTTGGGAAAAAGTTCATAAATTACAGAACAGTTCATTTGTTTTGAAACAAATTAATCGATTTTGAAAAAACGTTCACGATTTCGAGAAAAAATTCTATCGATTTTGAAATAGGTTCATCATTTGAAAAAACAGTTCATGAATCTGGAGAAAAAGTTCACAGATTTGAAAAACGATCATCAAAATTCAAAAAAGGTTCATCGATTTTGAAAAAAGTTCATCAATTTTAAAAAAAAGTTCATCGATTTTGAAAAAAAGTTCATCGACATTGAAAAAAGTTCATCGAAATTCGAAAATAGTTCATCAAATTTGAAAAATAGTTCATCGAATTTTAAAAAAGTTTATGAATTTTATAAAAATTTCATCGATTTGAAAAAAACGTTCATGTACTTGCGAACCAATTCATCGGACCAAGACAAAGAAGAAAAGAGAACGTAAAAATGGGAGGAGAACGAATAATAGATGGAAACATTAAAAGGTAACTAGATTCCTCCCGGAGGCCGCGTGGTTACAGTGGCGTTCTTTGATGGGAGAGGTACTTGGTTCGAATCCTAGCTGCGCCTTTTTTTTGCGGATTAAGACACAAACGAAGACACGTTAGATGGGCCGGCCCAGCCTGACGCGGGGGTGTGCGCCCGTTTGCGCCCATACCTGTCACGGGGCGCCGTTTAGGGAATGCCCCTAAAATTGATTTTCAGTCGACTGTCAAATACTCCCTCCGGGCCTTTTTACTCTGCATATAAAAATTGTCTGAAATCAAACTTCATACAATTTAATCATATATATAAAAAAATATCAATACCTATCATGCTAAAGTTATAGAATATGAAAAATTAAGTCATAAAGCATCTACTGATATTGACTTCACAACGTGAATGTTGACATTTTTTTCTATAAAGTTGGTTAAATTTTATGAGGCTTGACTTCAGACAAATTTTATATACGAACTAAAAAGGACCAGAGGGAGCAGTAGCGAAACTTTGGTCCACCCAGCCCAGGCCACGCGCAACGCCCTGTTCTTCTGATATTCAAAGATTTGACCTGTTCTTATGATGTTCAGAGATTTTTATGTTGCGAGGATACGTAGGTGGTAGGACTAGTACTACAAGTTAACAATGCTTTAATGCACACCTTGCCGCACCAAATTAATGGCAATAAGCAGGGGTGAGATGAGGATGGACGTCGAGGTGTTGATTCTGAAGAAGGGCGAGCTAGAGCACGGACACGGGAGCACACCGCCCCAACCACGACGAAATGTGCCGGACTCTGGCGAGGGCAGCAGGTGGGCAAGCTGAAACTTCCTTCGCTGGTGGATAGAGTGTGCTCCAAAGGACTGCAAACCAAGGGAGGTCAGATTTGATGACCATGATGATAAAATCCCACATGGCGCATACTCCACAAGATAGTGGTTCTGCTAGAGTTGCTCCTATATGGCTGAGATAGCTCCCTTCGCTCATGATAGGAGCAACTCTAGCAGATGATAGGTGAATGCGCCATCTTCAGCTTCTAGGAAGCAAAGAGCCCTCCCGGAAGCTCAGAACTGCATCATTCACAACACCATTGGCATCATTCAGTTAACTGAATCCCACACACCCAAGGAAATGACATGGAACAACAAACTTTCAACCCACTGAATGGTATAGATTAAGTTAACCCAAGTGCACAAACTACATTGCAAAGACCAAATATGCAGTAGTAACAATGAGGTCTCACAGGATTACTGCTAAAATATGACAAAAAAAGGAGGGATCACATCGTCTGGGAGGTACATAAGCAACATTTGCAACAGGGTATGACTTCCATATCATCAGATGATAATCACCTCGACATCAGGCCTGCAATGTAAAAACCATCAAACTGGTGAGATAGAGCTCATGACTGATTTCCAAGAAAGCAAGTGTCTAGGATCAAAAGCATACTTGCAAGCATCAGTTAAATTCATGTATCTATTCAAATAACCATTTTTGGTGGAGAGGACATGACTCAACCAACATTCAAACAGTAAGTAATCTGCAAGATAAAGTCTGTCTCTTGTGTGCTAGCGCAAAACAAAGATACATCCTCAAGAACAAGCACGTCAGTTACTCGCATACGATAGAATTTTGCAACAAATCATCAAAACATCTGCCCTATTTATCCTGCAATTCAGGAAATAAGGAACTACTGGGCTGGTAGATTTAGTAGTAACTTATCATTCAAACAATGTCACAAGAGTGCATATGATAGCTACTTTCACTACAGAAAAAAAATCAAAAGTTTGCATATATATGTCTATAAACAAAAGAGGAGCAGTGATTAACCAGCGCAAGCTAACAAAAAATCTTTGACTCACACGATTGAAAGAGAACTAATGAACTATTTAGAGATCAAAACACTACACAGAACATATCGCCCAGTCAATACCAGGATAGAAACTCATGTCTCTACAAGCAATTTCAACAGAGAAGAAAATAAATTTGCAATACATAATTTGCTTCGCCTAGCAGCACAACACTTGTATTGCTCTTCCACAACCCCATTTTCACGGTTTAGACCCCATTTCGCTCGCCGCTACTACGGGAACCGCTTGCTCTCTTTTCCTCGGGCTACTAAGATGTTTCAGTTCACCCTCGGGGGGACCATACCAGGGAATTCTACCGTACTCCGTGCAGCTATGGTTGTTGATCTTGCAGAGCCTACCCAAAGGTTCAGGCCGGATTGTAGGAAGTGGGTGATACGAAACAAACAGGTCCACATAGTAGTACACACAGCACTGTTGAATATTTTGCCCATTTTAACAAACATACTCTGCAATTCAATTAAAAATTTAAGGGGAAACTGCTTGTAGCAGGTTGAATTTCCTACCCACATCGTCTGGAAACAAGGGCTACATCATATTTTACTGGTCACAACAAAATACCAGAATGGACTAATCTAAACCGTAATAATCCAACATTGCATAGCAACAGCAGTAATGCAAGAAAAGCTCTCGGTTATACCTTTAAGCGGAGGGGATCTCGACCTCGCCGTCGTCGATCTCCGTCTGCAGGTCCTTGGGGTCCTTCCCGTCGACGGTGCAGCCGACGCTGACGCAGGTGCCGAGGATCTCCTTGACAGTCCCGGCCATCTCCTTGGCCATGGACCTGGGCTTCATGATCTTGGCGATCACGATGACGTCGTCGAGGCTGATGTTGCCGTTGTGCTTGATGTTCTTCACCTTCTTCCTGTCCCTCTCGGGCTCCTTGAGGGACTTGATGACGAGCGCCGCGGCCGAAGGGACGACGGAGACCTTGGCCTGACGGTTCTGGACGGTGAGCTTGACGGTGACGCGGAGGCCCTTCCAGTCCTTGGCCGTCTCCTTGGCGATGTCCTCACCGATCTTCTTGGGGGAGAGGCCGAGGGGCCCGATCTTGGGGGCGAGCGACGAAGCCGCGCCGACCTCGCCTCCGGTCACCCGGACGTAGACCTCCACCACCTGCGACGGGTCTAGCTTGGGCGGCATGGCTGCTGTTCGGTGGCGGGCGGCGGCGGCGGCGGCAGGAGGGTTTGGGAGAGGCTTCGGAAGGGCAGTAGGGTTCGGCACGAAGAGTTATGCGAGCTTATATAGCACCTTCCTTGTGCTCGTGCTGTGTCATTCGGGTTGGGCTTTATGTGGCCCGCTATGAGGCCCATTTTGTGTCAGCTGAAATGAAATAGAAAACCCTTGTTTATATGTATAAAAATAAAATAAAAAATTATGTCCGGCATCCCTCGGTGCACTAGGAATCTAGAGGATTCCTGGGCTTGGAATTATGAGAAAAATGGTATTTTCACAGTTAGATCCGCATACCGCATGCTTGCAGATACCAAAAGAAGAAGAGAGGACTCGTTGAGAAACAATGCAACTAGATCAAATTATGAGGAAGATGCAGGGGAATGGACTTCTATATGGGCAGTGGAAGTACCAGGAAAAATAAGAAACTTTCTGTGGAGACTAGCGAGGTGCTCAATCCCGACGGAGGATGTTCGACATAGTAGAAACATGGCGGACAGTGACAAGTGCCAGCTGTGCGGCGCACAAGACTCATGGAGGCATTCACTTTTGGAGTGCTCATCGTCAAGATGTGTTTGCGCTTTAGCTGAAATGGAAATTGTTGATCTCTTTGAGTCTATGAGAGAACCAAATGCCGAGAGTTGGATTGTCGCGATGATCGATAGCTTGGAGCACAAAAAACTCGTAGAGTTGGTCGTTACTCTTTGGGCGATTTGGACGTCGAGACGAAAGGCAATTCAAGAAGGGATTCTACAAAGCCCACATGCTACTCATTCTTTCGTGACTAGCTTCATCTTCGAGCTTGAAAATGTTCAATGTTCACAAAGAAGGGTTGCTCCCTTAGTACGACATGCAAATTCAGGCAGTCGAGGATCAGTTTCTTGCTAGGGATGGACGGCATCGGGTGCTGGTCGGGTTAAAATACATGCTGACAGAGGCTTTTCCAGAAATGGAGAGCGAGGTGCAGCAGCTGCAATGTACAGAAATAATGAAGGCGTATTTCTAGGATCTTCTGATATGGTTGTCGAAGGCATAACTGATGCAACAGTCTTAGAAGCCTGGGCATGTCGAGAAGCTCAAGCGCTTGCGCTTGATCTCATGGAAAATTGAATTGTTGTTGTAAGTGATTCGAAGACGGTGGTTTCAGATATTGAAAAAGGTACAGAAGGGCGGCATTCTTCCATTGTAAAGGAGATTGCAATGCGGGCGATGGAGTTTGGTACATGTGACTTTATTTTTGAGGGTCGAGCACTCAACTGGGAAGCTCACAGTTTAGCTAAATTCGCTAGTTCTTTAGATGTTGGTCGCCATGTTTGGCTAGGGGCTCCTCATGACCCCCTAATTATCCCTGTCAACCTTGTTACTATTCAATAAAGCTTGGTTTACTGCTAAAAATGTATAAAAATAAAATTATTACCCTAAAAATGTATAAAAATAAAAATAATTACCGCTCTAAAAATTATAAAAATCATTTTCCCTAAAATAAATAAATAATTTATATTAAAATTATATAAATAATTGTCCAACAAAAATCTAACAAGAATTCACTGAATGAAAGTAAAGTAGAATTTATTTACGAAACTATAAAACAAATAATGCTTAACCTCCTAACTTTTTTTATAATTAATCATATTTTTTCCTTGGAGAAGTACCCTCTCAAATAATTGGATAGGATTAATACAAAAAATGGTCATCGAACTAAAAGTTTGTTCATCGAATTTAAGAAATGTTCATCAGCTCATCAAATTAAAAAATGTTCATCAGATTTTGAAATTTGTTCATCAATTTCAAAATATGTTCATCAATTCAAAATATGTTCATCAAATTCAAAAAATGTTTATTAAATTCCAAATTTGTTCATTTATTTTATAAAAATGTTCTTGGATAAAAAATTTGTTCATCCAGTTCAAAAGATATTAATCGAATTAAAAATTTGTTCATCATTCAAAAATTCTCATAAAATTGTTCAGAAAATAAAAATCATTAAAATTTAAAAATGTTTATTCTTCTGAAATTTTGAATTCAAGAGTTGTTTTTGAATTCATGCACATTTTTGGAAGTCAAAACTTTTTCCAAAATCTCGAAAAAAACAGGGGGCACCTCGCCCCCACATGAGCCGATCCAAATTCGCACGAGGGCGAGCAAGGGGTGTGTGTTACCTCGCTCCCCAGCAAGGCAGCACGTAGGTCATGGAATAGGGGCTGCCCGAGTCTATGACTCGCTTTATGTGATAATGAAGAACTTGTCGCCAACACAGAGTTGGTACTGGGCCGGCCCAGTGTCACATTCTTTTCTTTTCTACTTTTGTTTATAATAATAAAGTGTATTTGCTCAAAAAATAGTAAAGTGCATGTGCTTTGCATGTCGACACTTACCAAAATCAAGAAACATGTAAACAAAATATGATAAATTTTGAACTCAAATAGCTGTAACTTTACGAATAATAATTCGGGTTGTGTTTCTTCATCTATAGAAAGGTTGACCTCTTAATTTCACCATTTATGCTAATTTGGTTAGCTTGTAATGTTTTTATTAGTCAACTTTTTTTGCTCAGCCCTAATTTTATGAAACGTGCTCTAGTTCGATGGGCCAATCTCTCATTTCATCCTTGGATTAAGACTCAGTTGGCACATGACGGAAAACATGTGAACAGAAAAACTAATAGCACAAAATTGAAAGGTTGGTCATCTATTTGGAATGCTGAGAACAAAAATACTTTTGAATATTTAGGAAGTGAGTCAGTTATATTTCTTGAGAAACCATATTGAACATAGTTCTCCCTAGAAGATTCACTTGTGATTTCTCAAATGAAACTAAAGAAACAAAATTTCTAGAGACGCGTTGTCCTTATAGTCATCCGGATCAGTGTCAAAGCTTGCATCGACGTAACCCTTTACGACTAAGGATAATTTTGACCGCTGTCGGTGATCCATTTCTGGATCAATATTGTAACCTCTTGCCAAACTCATGGTGAGGTACATAATAGGTCTGGTACACATCATAGCATACTTTATAGAACCTATGACTGAGGCATAGAGAATGACTTTTCATTCTCTTTCTATTTTCTGCCGTGGTCGGGTTGTGAGTCTTTACTCAACTTCACACCTTACAACTCACACAAGAACTCCTTATTTGACTGATCCATTTTGAACTCCTTCAAAATCTTATCAAGGTATTTACTCATTGAAAGTCTTATCAAGCATCTTGATCTTTATAGATCTTGATGCCCAATATGTAAGTAGCTTCAAAAAATTCTAATTCAAATATCGTTTTATGCTATCCAGAAAATTCTACATAATTTCCGATCAACAATATGTCATTCACATATACTTATCAGAAAGGCTGTAGTGCCCTCACTCACTTTCTTGTAAATACAGTCTTCTCCAAAAGTATGTATAAAACATATGCTTTGATCACATTATCAAAGCGTATATTCCAACTCCGAGAGGCTTGCACCAGTCCATAAATAGATCGCTGGAGCTTGCTCACTTTGTTAGCATCTTTTGGATCGAAAAACCTTCTGTTTGCATTATATACAACTCTTCTTTAAGAAATCCATTAAGGAATACAATTTTGACATCCATTTGCCAATTTTCATAAAATGCGGCAACTGCTAACATGATTCACACAGACTTTTAAGCATCGATACGAGTGAGTAAATCTCATCGTAGTCAACACTTTGAACTTGTCGAAAACCTTTTGTGTCAAGTCGAGCTTTGTAGATAGTAACACTACTATCAGCGTCCGTCTTCCTCTTGAAGGTCCATTTATTCTCAATGGCTTATCGATCATCGGGAAAGTCAATCAAAGTCCATACTTTGTTCTCATACATGGATCTCATCTCAGATTTCATGGCTTCAAGCCATTTTGCGGAATCTGGGCTCATCATCGCTTCCTCATAGTTCGTAGGTTCATCATGGTTAAGTAACATGACTTCCAGAACAGGATTACCGTACCACTCTGGTGTGTATCGTACTCTGATTGACCTACGAGGTTCGGTAGTAACTTGATCTAAAGTTTTATGATCATCATCATTAGCTTCCTTACTAATTGGTGTAGGAATCACTGAAACTGATTTCTGTGATGAACTACTTTCCAATTCGGGAGAAGGTACAATTACCTCGTCAAGTTCTACATTTTTCCCACTCACTTCTTTCGCGAGAAACTTCTTCTCTAGAAAGGATCCATTCTTAGCAACGAATATCGTGCCTTCGGATATGTGATAGAAGGTGTACCCAACAGTTTCCTTTGGGTATCCTATGAAGACGCATTTCTCCGATTTGGGTTCGAGCTTATCAGGTTGAAACTTTTTCATATAAGCATCACAACCCCAAATTTTAAGAAATGACAGCTTAGGTTTCTTGCTAAACCACAGTTCATATGGTGTCGTCTCAACGGATTTATATGGTGCCCTATTTAACGTGAATGTAGTTGTCTCTAATGCATAACCCCAAAACAATAGTGGTAAATCAGTAAGAGACATCATAGATCGCACCATATCTAGTAAAGTACGATTACGACGTTCGGACACACCATTACGCTTTGGTGTTCCAGGTGGCGTGAGTTGCGAAACTATTCCACATTGTTTCAAATGAAGACCAAACTCACAACTCAAATATTCGCCTCCACGATCAGATCGTAGAAACTTTATTTTCTTGTTACGATGATTTTCCACTTCATTCTGAAAGTTTTTGAACTTTTCAAATGTTTCAGACTTATGTTTCATCAAGCAGATATATCCATATCTGTTCAAATCATCTGTGAAGGTCAGAAAATAATGATACCTGCCGCGAGCCTCAACACTCATCGGACCGCATACATCAGTATGTATTATTTTCAATAAGTCAGTGGCTCGCTCCATTGTTCCGGAGAACGGAGTCTTAGTCATCTTTCCCATGAGGTATGGTCCGCAAGCATCAAGTGATTTATAATCAAGTGATTCCAAAAGTCCATCCGCATGGAGTTTGTTCATGCGCTTTACACCAATATGACCTAAATGGCAGTGCCACAAGTATGTTGCACTATCATTATCAATTTTGCATCTTTTGGCATCAATATTATGAATATGTGTATCACCACGATCGAGATTCAATAAACCATTCACCTTGGGTGTATGACCACAGAAGGTTTTATTCATGTAAACAGAATAACAATTATTATTTGACTTAAATGAATAACCATATTGCAATAAACATGATACAAATCATATTCATGCTCAACGCAAACACCAAATAACATTTATTTAGGTTTCACACTAATCCCGAAAGTATAGGGAGTGTGCGATGATGATCATATCAATCTTGGAACCACTTCCATCACACATCGTCACTTCACCCTTAACTAGTCTCTGTTCATTCTGCAACTCCCGTTTCGAGTTACTACTCTTAGCAACTAAACCCGTAACAAATACCGAGGGGTTGTTACGAACACTAGTAAAATACACATCAATAATCTGTATATCAAATATACCTTTGTTCACTTTGCCATCCTTCTTATCCGCCAAATACTTGGGCAGTTCTGGCTTCCAGTGACCAGTCCCTTTGCAGTAGAAACACTTAGTCTCAGGCTTAGGACCAGACTTGGGCCTTCTTCACTTGAGTAGCAACTTACTTGCCGTTCTTCTTGAAGTTCCCTTTCTTCCCTTTGCCCTTTTCTTGAAACTAGTGGTCTTGTCAACCATCAACGCTTGATGTTTTTCTTGATTTCTACCTTCGTTGATTTCAGCATCACGAAGAGCTTGGGAATCGTTTCCGTTATCCCTTGCATATTATAGTTCATCACGAAGTTCTACTAACTTGGTGATGGTGACTAGAGAATTCTGTCAAACACTATCTTATCTGGAAGATTAACTCCCACTTGATTCAAACGATTGTAGTACCCAGACAATCAGAGCACGTGCTCACTGCTTGAGCTATTCTCCTCCATCTTTTAGCTATAGAACTTGTTGAAGACTTCATATCTCTCAACTCGGGTATTTACTTGAAATATTAAATTCAACTCCTGAAACATCTCATATGGTCCATGACATTCAAAACGTCTTTGAAGTCCCGATTCTAAGCCGTAAGCATGGTGCACTAAACTATCAACTAGTCATCATATTGAGTTAGCCAAATGTTATAACGTCTGCATATGCTCCTGCAATAGGTCTGTCATCTAGTGGTGCATTAAGGACATAATTCTTCTGTGCAGCAATGAGGATAATTCTCAGATCACGGATCCAATCCGCATCATTGCTACTAACATCTTTCAACTTAATTTTCTCTAGGAACATATCAAAAATAAAACAGGGGCTAAACGCGAGCTATTGATTTACAACATAGGATATGCTAATACTACCAGGACTAAGTTCATGATAAATTAAAGTTCAATTAATCATATTACTTAAGAACTCCCACTTAGAAAGACATCCCTCTAATCTTTTAAGTGATCACGTGATCCAAATCAACTAAACCATAACCGATCATCACGTGAAATGGAGTAGCTTTCAATGGTGAACATCAATATGTTGATCATATCTACTATATGATTCACGCTCACCTTTCGGTCTCAGTGTTCCGAGGCCATATCTGCATATGCTAGCTCGTCAAGTTTAACCTGAGTATTCTGCGTGTGCAAAATGGCTTGCACCCGTTGTAGATGGACGTAGAGCTTATCACACCCGATCATCACGTGGTGTCTGGCACGACGAACTTTGGCAACGGTGCATATTCAGGGAGAACACTTTTATCTTGAAATTTAGTGAGAGATCATCTTAAAATGCTACCGTCAATCAAAGCAAGATAAGATGCATAAAAGATAAACATCACATGCAATCAATATAAGTGATATGATATGGCCATCATCATCTTGTGCTTGTGATCTCCATCTCCGAAGCACCGTCATGATCACCATCGTCACCGGCGCGACACCTTGATCACCATCGTAGCATCGTTGTCGTCTCGCCAATCTTATGCTTCCACGACTATCGCTACCGCTTAGTGATAAAGTAAAGCATTACAGCGCAATTGCATTGCATACAATAAAGTGACAACCATATGGCTCCTGCCAGTTGCCGATAACTCGGTTACAAAACATGATCATCTCATACAATAAAATTTAGCATCATGTCTTGACCATATCACATCACAACATGCCCTGCAAAAACAAGTTAGACGTCCTCTACTTTGTTGTTGCAAGTTTTACGTGGCTGCTACGGGCTTAAGCAAGAACCAATCTTACCTACGCATCAAAACCACAACGATAGTTTGTCAAGTTGGTGCTGTTTTAACCTTCGCAAGGACCGGGCATAGCCACACTCGGTTCAACTAAAGTTGGAGAAACTGACACCCGCCAGCCACCTGTGTGCAAAGCACGTCGGTAGAACCAGTCTCGCGTAAGCGTACGCGTAATGTCGGTCCGGGCCGCTTCATCCAACAATACCGCCGAACCAAAGTATGACATGCTGGTAAGCAGTATGACTTATATCCCACAACTCACTTGTGTTCTACTCGTGCATATGACATCTACGCATAAAACTTGGCTCGGATGCCACCTGTTGGGGAACGTAGTAATTTCAAAAAAATTCCTACGCACACGCAAGATCATGGTGATGCATAGCAACGAGAGGGGAGAGTGTGATCTACGTACCCTTGTAGACCAACAGCGGAAGCGTTGTGACAACGCGGTTGATGTAGTCGTACGTCTTCACGATCCGACCGATCCAAGCACCGTTTCTCCGGCACCTTCGAGTTCTTGGCACACGTTCAGCTCGATGACGATCCCCGGGCTCCGATCCAGCAAAGCGTAGGGGAGGAGTTCCGTCAGCACGACGGCGTGGTGACGATTTTGATGTTCTACCGTCGCAGGGCTTCGCCTAAGCACCGCTACAATATGACCGAGGTGGAATATGGTGGAGGGGGGCACCGCACACGGCTAAGGAACGATCACGAAGATCAACTTGTGGTTCTAAAGGTGCCCCCCTGCCCCCGTATATAAAGGAGCAAGGGGGAGGGGGCGGCCGGCCTAGAAGGGGGCGCGCAAAGGGGAGTCCTACTCCCACTGGGAGTAGGACTCCTTCCTTCCTTGTTGGAGTAGGAGAGAGGAAAGAGGGGGAGAGGAAAAAGGAAAAGGGGGCTGCCCCCCTTGTCCAATTCGGACCAGAGGGGGGGTGCAGGCCTCCTTCCTTTTGGCCTCTCTCCTCTATTCCCGTATGGCCCAATAAGGCCCATATACTCCCCGGCGAATTCCCGTAACTCTCCGGTACTCCGAAAAATACCCGAATCACTCGGAACCTTTCCGATGTCCGAATATAGTCGTCCAATATATCGATCTTTATGTCTCGACCATTTCGAGACTCCTTGTCATGTCCCCGATCTCATCCGGGACTCCGAACTCCTTCGGTACATCAAAACTCATAAACTCATAATATAACTGTCATCGAAACCTTAAGCGTGCGGACCCTACGGTTCGAGAACAATGTAGACATGACCGAGACATGTCTCCGGTCAATAACCAATAGCGGAACCTGGATGCTCATATTGGCTCCTACATATTCTACGAAGATCTTTATCGGTCAGATCGCATAACAGCATATGTTGTTTCCTTTGTCATCGGTATGTTACTTGCCCGAGATTCGATCGTCGGTATCTCAATACCTAGTTCAATCTCGTTACCGGCAAGTCTCTTTACTCGTTCCGTAATACATCATCTCACAACTAACTATTAGTTGCAATGCTTGCAAGGCTTTATGTGATGTGCATTACCGAGAGGGCCCAGAGATACCTCTCCGACAATCGGAGTGACAAATCCTAATCTCGGAATACGCCAACCCAACATGTACCTTTGGAGACACCTGTAGAGCACCTTTATAATCACCCAGTTACGTTGTGACGTTTGGTAGCACACAAAGTGTTCCTCCGGCAAACGGGAGTTGCATAATCTCATAGTCATAGGAACATGTATAAGTCATGAAGAAAGCAATAGCAACATACTAAACGATCGGGTGCTAAGCTAATGGAATGGGTCATGTCAATCAGATCATTCACCTAATGATGTGATCCCGTTAATCAAATAACAACTCTTTGTCCATGGTTAGGAAACATAACCATCTTTGATTAACGAGCTAGTCAAGTAGAGGCATACTAGTGACACTCTGTTTGTCTATGTATTCACACATGTATTATGTTTCCGGTTAATACAATTCTAGCATGAATAATAAACATTTATCATGATATAAGGAAATAAATAATAACTATATTATTGCCTCTAGGGCATATTTCCTTCAGCGCTCCCCACCCTCGTGAGCAGGGTGTGGGCCCCCTGGCCTTCATCTTTGGCGAGGATTTTTCCTTATTTATTTTAAGATGTTCCGTGGAGTTTCAGGACTTTTGGAGTTGCGCAGAATAGGTCTCTAATATTTGCTCCTTTTCCAGCCCAGAATTCCAGCTGCCGGCATTCTCCCTCCTTATGTAAACCTTGTAAAATAAGAGAGAATAGCCATAAGTATTGTGACATAAAGTGAAATAACAGTCCATAATGCAATAAATATCGTTATAAAAGCATGATGCAAAATGGACGTATCAACTCCCCCAAGCTTAGACCTCGCTTGTCCTCAAGCAAAAAGCCGATAACAATAAATATGTCCTCATGTTAGAGGTAGAGGCGTCGATAAAAATAAAATACGGACATGAAGGCATCATGATTATTCTCATAATAGCAACATATATAGATTTTGTCATATGATTACTTATGTTCAAGTGATGATCTATTCACAATGCAAAAGTATAAATCATAAACCTTATTGGGCTCCGACAAACTATAATCTCAGTCATTGAAGCAATTGCAATTTATCATAACATCGGAAAGAGTCTATGTCAGAGCTAAAAAGCAAGTCCACATACTCAACTATCATTTAGTCCTCCATAATTACTAACACTCACGCAATACTTGTGGTTACGGAGTTTTAATCGGACAGAGAGAAAGATAGGGGCTTATAGTTTTGCCCCACAACCTTTTACCTCAAGGGTAATGTCAACAATAATGGTTCATGCTCCCCTACATCCAATTAGATATATATATATATCATGTTCTTTCCAACATGCTAAGCTTGCCAAAGGATAAAATGAAAAAGGAAAGGTGAAGATCACCGTGACTCTTGCATAAGGTAGAAGATAATAATAAAAGATAGGCCCTTCGCAGAGGGAAGCAGAGGTTGCCATGTGCTTTTATAGTTGGATGCACAAAATCTCAATGCGAAAGAACGTCACTTTATATTGCCCCTTGTGATATGAACCTTTATTATGCAGTCCGTCGCTTTTATGACTTCCACATCACAAGATCATATAAAGCTTATTTCTCCCACATCAATCAATCATACATATTTAGAGCAATTTTTATTGCTTTGCACCGATGACAACTTACTTGAAGGATCTTACTCAATCCATAGGTAGATATGGTGGACTCTCATGGCAAAACTGGTTTAAGGGTATTTGGAAGCACAAGTAATATTTCTACTTGGTGCTGAGAATTTGGCTAGCATGAGGGGGAAATGCAAGCTCAACAAGTTAGAGGATCCATGACAACATACTTTATCTCAGATATAAGAAAGACATAACTCATTACGTTGTCTTCCTTGTCCAACATCAACCCTTTAGCATGTCATATTTTAAAGAGTGCCCCCAATCATAAAAGATGTCAATGATAATATATCTATATGCGAAAACCTCTCTTTCCTTATTACTTCCTATTAATTGCAACAATGACCAAAGCTATGTCTGCCAACTCCCAACAACTTTTAATCATCATACTCTTTCTATGTGAAGTCATTACTCTCAATAAGATCAATATGAACTCTTTGTTTCTTTTTATTCTTTTCTCTTTTCTTTTATTCACCCAAGATCATGGCAAAATAATCAAGCCCTTGACTCAACACTATCTTTATTATATATAGCTCACGGACTCGATTACAAAGAGACATCATAAAGCAAACTCAAAACTAGATCATGCCATAAACTTTATTCTACTAGATCAACATACTACTAATAGGATCGAACTAAGAAAAACGGTAAAGATAGGAGTTGTGATTATGATACGATACCGGGGCACCTCCCCCAAGCTTGGCAGTTGCCAAGGGGAATGCCCATACCCATGTGATTATATCTCCTTTGTCGGTGAAGAAGGTGGAGGTGACGGATAATCGCACATCGAGCGTAAGAGGTCCTCCAGCTTGCGAAGCCCTTGAGTGCAACAATATGCTCCTTCAACAAAATATTTTCTTGTGTGAGATACTTGTTTTGTATACGAGCTAACTCAATCATCTTGAAGGCTTCGATCTCATTTGGGGTAAGAAGGTTATGATCAAGTTGAAGTATGTCTTTTGCTGCTGGAGCTTGATCCTCCGTGGCCTTCTTGATCCTTTCATCCTTGTTGACCCTCGTGGGTTCTTCCCTCTTCAGATCTATCTTCATTAGCCAAGCATCGTTGTCACCATTGTTGGAGGAGGGAGACGACATGATGCCTAGCCTGGAAAACCCTGACAGAAAACAGCTCGAAACAAGAACAAAGGAGGTTTGCGTGATACGGGAGTCAAAACCTTCGGGAGGTTATATAATGAATTTTTACCGACCAAAATACGTAACGTGCAAGAAAACGGAGTCCGGAAGGCACACGAGGTGCTCACGAGGTAGGGGGGCGCGCCCAAAGGGGTAGGGCACGCCCACCACCCTTGTGGGGCCCTCGTGTCCTTCCCGGACTGCTACTTATTTTTCTATTTTTCTAAATATTCCAAAACGGAGAAATATTGCCTTAAAAATTGTTTTGGAGTCGGTTTACTTACCGTACCACATACCTATTCCTTTTCGGAGTCTGAAACATTCCGGAAAGTGTCCCTTATGTATTCCTCCGGGGTTACGGTTTCAATAATATTGGTTTCAACATTTATGGGATTACCTGAGATATAATGTTTGATTCTTTGACCGTTTACCACCTTCGGATTTGTTCCCTCGAAGTTGTTGATTTTTATGGCACCGGAACGATAGACCTCTTCGATAATATAGGGGCCTTCCCATTTAGAGAGAAGTTTTCCTGCAAAAATCTTAAACGAGAGTTGTATAGCAATACATAATCACCTACATTAAACTCATGCTTTTGTATCCTTTTGTCATGCCATCTTTTAACTTTTTCTTTAAACAACTTGGCATTTTCATAAGCTTGGGTTCTCCATTCATCAAGTGAGCTAATATCAAATAACCTCTTCTCACCGGCAAGTTTGAAATCATAGTTAAGCTCTTTAATAGCCCAATATGCCTTATGTTCTAGTTCGAGAGGTAAGTGACATGCTTTTCCATAAACCATTTTATACGGAGACATACCCATAGGATTTTTGTATGCAGTTCTATAAGCCCATAATGCATCATCAAGTTTCTTGGACCAATTCTTTCTAGACCTATTAACAGTCTTTTGCAAAATTAATTTGAGCTCTCTATTGCTCAACTCTACTTGACCACTAGACTGTGGGTGATAAGGAGATGCAATTCTATGATTAACATCATATTTAGCAAGAATTTTATGGAAAGCACCATGAATAAAGTGTGAACCACCATCAGGCATTAAATATCTGGGGACTCCAAATCTCGGGAAAATAACTTCCTTAAGCATTTTAATAGAAGTGTTATGATCAGCACTACTAGTTGGAATAGCTTCTAGCCACTTAGTAACATAATCAACATCAACTAAAATATGTGTGTATCCATTAGAGGCAGGAAAAGGTCCCATATAATCACAGCCCCAAACATCAAACGGTTCAATAACAAGTGAACAATTCATAGGCATTTCTTGACGTCTACTAATATTACCAATTCTTTGACATTCATCACAAGACAAGACAAAATTACGGGCATCCTTGAAGAGAGTAGGCCAATAAAAACCAGATTGCAATACCTTATGTGCAGTTCTATCTCCAGCGTGGTGTCCTCCATAAGCCTAGGAATGACACTTGCGTAGGATCTGTTCATGTTCATGCTCAGGTACACAACGTCTAATAACACCATATACTCCTTCTTTATAAAGATGTGGGTCATCCCAAAAGTAATGTCTTAAATCATAGAAATTTTTTTCTTTTGCTGGTATGTGAAGCTAGGTGGTATAAACTTAGCAACAATATAATTAGCATAATCGGCATACCATGGAGTACTACGAGAAGTACTTATAACATTTAATTGTTCATGAGGAAAGCTATCATTAATAGGTAGTGGGTCATCAAGAATATTCTCTAACCTAGACAAGTTGTCTGCAACGGGGTTCTCAGCTCCCTTTTTATCAACAATATGCAAATCAAATTCTTGTAGCAAGAGAACCCATCTAATAAGTTTAGGTTTAGCGTCTTTCTTTTCCATAAGGTATTTAATAGCAGCATGATCAGTGTGAATAGTTACTTTAGAATCAACAATATAAGGTCTGAACTTATCACAAGCAAATACAACTACTAAAAGCTCTTTTTCAGTAGTAGCATAATTTCTTTGAGCATTGTCTAGAGTCTTACTGGCATAATAAATAACATTTAATTTCTTATCAACTCTTTGCCCTAGAACAGCACCTACAGCATAATCACTAGCATCACACATAATTTCAAAGGGTAAATTCCAATCAGGTGGTTGAACAACAGGTACAGAGACTAATGCTTTCTTAAGTATTTCAAATGCTTCTACACAATCATCATCAAAGACAAATGGTATATCTTTTTGCAATAAATTAGTTAGAGGCCGAGAAATTTTTGAGAAGTTGTGACGCCCGGATATTTAAGCTACAGTAACCCTCTGCTAATGAAGCCATGTCACCTCCATTACTGTTGCTAATCCCGCGTTAGTTCAAAACAGTTCAAATTCAAATTTGAATTAAAGTCAAAAAATCAAATTTGTCAAACATGGAAACTAAAATGTTCAAAGTGTGGAAAATGATCCCTGGATATTTGTGATGTTGAAACCACATTTTTATAAGGTTTTTAAATGATCCTTGATGAATAAAACAGGGGCTAAAACAATTATTAAATACTTTTAAACGATAAACAAATGTAGAACTATTTTATTTAGTTGCCAAATTAGTTGTCACCGTAATCGTATTACTAATACTAATTTAGGGGCTAGTTGTATATTTTACAAAAACTAAAATGAAAGAACTAATAGAAAACAAATAAAATAAATAAATAGTAAAACAAAAACAAAACAAAAAAATAGAAAAGGAAACGAACCCCCTGGGCCAACCGACCCAACAGGCCGGCCCAGTCGGCCACTAGGCCAGCTAGCCCCCCCCCAACTTATCCCCACTTCCCCCGTGACCTAACCTACCCACGCCCCCACTCGCCCCCCCCCACGTCTCCCTCGTCTCCCACGCGCGCCGCCACCCACCGGAGGGAGACCTCCCACGCGACCCCGCCGACATCGATGCCACACGTCACCCCTCCGGACTTCCCCGGCGCCTCGGTGCAGGTCGCCATCGCCGACCTGGTCCCCGCTGGCGGCGCCCCGCCGCCTCACGGCCTCGCCTCCTCCCCGACGCGCCCCTGCGCTTGCCACCCCGGACCCGACGCCCCTGACGCCGTGCGCCGCACCCCCGTGCCGCCTCCCCACCGGACCGCCTCCCCATCGTCGTCGTCCCTGTCATCCTCCTCGTGCCCCACTGCCATTCTCCCTACGGCCACCGTGAGCGCTCCCCTCTGCCTCCCCTCTCCTCCTGTTGGACGCCGTTCGCCGCGCCCAACCGCGTCGTTGCACGGGCCATGCCTCGCTCGCTGCTCCTCCCACTCATGCACCATCGCCCCTCGCCCGTGCGCTCGTCCGCGCGCCTGACGCCGTGCCCGCCCATTCCGGTTGCTCGTCGCGCTCACGCACCAGCACCGTAGCTCGCACCGCCCGCCTGCGGTGGCCTCGTCCGTCGCAGCCCCGCGTAACTGCGCCCCAGGCTTCCCTAGCGCGGTCCCTGCTCGCCGCTCTGGCCACGGCCTGGCCTAGCGCAGCCGCTCGCCGCCGCCGTTGTGCCCCACCTCCTGCCTCGGCTCCACCGCGCCATCCCGCGCCGCCCGCACATCCGCCGCACGTGCAACGCGCTTGGGGCCGCCACTTGTCGTTGCTGGCGGCTGCCGGCGCCCCGCCACACCCGGCAGCCTCGCCTCCACGCCCGGGCGGGCTACGCTGCCCCCGGGTTCGCCCCGTCAGGCACCCGCTGCCCACCTGCCCGTCACCCGCTATGGCCCCTCTGGGCCACTGACATGGGCCCCCACCACCAGAACGTTTAAAAAAACAAAGAAAAAGAATTTAAAAATATAATAATTAAAATATTAATTAATTAAAGAATTAATTAACTTAATTAATCTAGATTAGATTAACCTAATCGTTTAGTTAAAGCAAATTAACCATGTTTAATTCTTCAGAGACTATGACAAACGGGCCCCATCTACTAACTAATCCATTAAAATAATTTGTTAAAGTAAAATGTCCCTATGGCAGGTGGGACCGCCCCTTTTTACTAGTTCTGTGGATAAGATCAAACACACCTTTAAATGACATGTGGGCCCATTATGTTAGTTGGACCAGTCAACCCTCTCATCTTTGACGGTTGACTGCTGACTGGGTAGTCAACAGGGCCCCACATCTCATACACATGCACATGTTGCTGGGTACACTCCTGTGTACCCATAGCAATTTATCTGTTTATTAATTTGAATTAAAGTAAATTCAGAAATTCTAGAAAATGTTTAAAACTTAGAAAATTAATAGTAAATAAACCGTAACTCGGATGAAAAAGTTTTATATATGAAAGTTGCTCAGAACGACGAGACGAAACCGGATACGTAGCCCGTTCGTCCGCCACACATCCCTAGCATAGAAAACACGCAACTTTCCTCCTCTGGTTCATCTGTCCGAAAATGGGAAACACCGGGGATACTTTCTCGGATGTTTCCCCCTTCGTCGATGTCACCTAGTACTGCGTTAGGGCACACCTAGCGCCGCATATTGCCATGTTATGCCTGGTGTTGCTTTGATTGCTCTATTATTTATTGTGTTCCCCCTCCGTTACTTCTTTCCGGTAGACCCCGAGACTGCCGGTGACCCCCAGTTCGACTACGGTGTTGACGATCCCTCCTTCTTGCCAGAGCAACCAGGCAAGCCCCCCCCCCTTGATCACCAGATATCGCCTACTCTCCTCTATACTGCTTGCATTAGAGTAGTGTAGCATGTTACTGCTTTCCGTTAATCCTATTCTGATGCATAGCCTGTCATTGTTGCTACAACTGTTGATACCTTACCTGCAATCCTAAATGCTTAGTATAGGATGCTAGATTATCATCAGTGGCCCTACACTCTTGTCCGTCTGCCATGCTATACTATTGGGTCGTGATCACTTCGGGAGGTGATCATGGGCATATACTATATACTTTACACTGTTACATTACCGGTGATACTGTTTGGAGATGGGGGCTGAAGGGGCAGGTGGCTCCATCCCGGTAGAGGTGGGCCTGGGTTCTCGACGGCCCCCGACTGTTACTTTGTGGCGGAGCGATAGGGCAGGTTGAGACCACCTAGGAGAGAGGTGGGCCTGGCCCTGGTCGGCGTTCACGGATACATAACACGCTTAACGAGATCTTGGTATTTGATCTGAGTCTGGCCACTGGCCTATACGCACTAACCATCTACGCGGGGACAGTTATGGGCACTCGACGTCGTGGTATCAGCCGAAGCCTTCGTGACGTCAGCGACTGAGCGGCGCGCGCCGGGTTGGACTAGAACGCCTACTCTTGTATAAGGGAGGCTAGGTCTGCTCACCGGCCGCATACGCAACGTGCAGGTGTGCAATGGGCGATGGGCCCAGACCCCTGCACCATAGGATTTAGACCGGCGTGCTGACCTCTCTGTTGTGCCTAGGTAGGGCTGCGACGTGTTGATCTTCCGAGGCCGGGCATGACCCAGAAAAGTGTGTCCGGCCAAATGGGATCGGGCGTGTTGGGTTATGTGGTGCACCCCTGCAGGGAAGTTAATCTATTCGAATAGCCGTGATCTTCGGTAACAGGACGACTTGGAATTGTACCTTGACCTTATGACAACTAGAACCGAATACTTAATAAAACACACCCTTCCAAGTGCCAGATACAACCGGTGATCGCTCTCTCACAGGGCGATGAGGGGAGGATCATCGGTTAGGATTATGCTATGCGATGATACTGGGTGAACTTACCATCTACTCTCTTCTACATGCTGCAAGATGGAGGTGGCCAGAAGCGTAGTCTTCGATAGGACTAGCTATCCCCCTCTTATTCCGGCATTCTGCAGTTCAGTCCACATATGATAGCCTTATTCCATTTGATACCAATGCATACATATGTAGTGTAGCTCCTTGCTTGCGAGTACTTTGGATGAGTACTCACGGTTGCTTTGCTCCCTCTTTTCCCCCTTTCTATACCCGATTGATGCGACCAGACGATGGAGCCCAGGAGCCAGACGCCACCGTTGACGACGACTCCTACTACACTGGAGGTGCCTACTACTACGTGTAGTCCGCTGGCGACGACCAGGAGTAGTTTAGGAGGATCCCAGGCAGGAGGCCTGCGCCTCTTTTGATCTGTATCCCAGTTTCTGCTAGCCTTCTTAAGGCAAACTTGTTTAACTTATGTCTGTACTCAGATATTGTTGCTTCCGCTGACTCGTCTATGATCGAGCTCTTGTATTCGAGCCCTCGAGGCCCCTGGCTTGTAATATGATGCTTGTATGACTTATTTTATTGGTAGAGTTGTGTTGTGATATCTTCCTGTGAGTCCATGATCTTGATCGTACACGTTTGCGTGTATGATTAGTGTACGATTGAATCGGGGGCGTCACAGAAGTCCTTAATGAACCTCCTATAAAATCTGGCGTGACCAAGGAAACTTCATATACCTTTGATGTCCTTGGGACATGGCATCTTTTCAATAGCATCGACCTTGGCTTTATCAGCTTCCATACCTCTTTCAGAAACTTTATGCCCCAAGACAATACCTTCATTAACCATAAAGTGGCACTTTTCCCAATTCAAGACAAGATTAGTTTCTTCACATCTCTGCAAAACTCGATCAAGATTGCTCAAGCAGTCATCAAAAGAGGAACCATAGACGGAAAAATCGTCCATGAAAACCTCACAAATCTTTTCACAAAAGTCAGAGAATATAGCCATCATGCATATTTGAAAGGTAGCAGGTGCATTACATAGACCAAAAGGCATACGTCTATAAGAAAAAGTACCAAAAGGGCATGTAAAAGTAGTCTTTGATTGATCTCTAGCCGACACAGGTATTTGAGAGAAACCAGAATAACCATCTAGAAAGCAATAGTGTGTATGTTTGCATAATCTTTCTAGCATTTGATCAATAAAAGGTAAGGGGTAATGATATTTCTTAGTAGCTTTATTTAATTTGCGGAAATCAATTACCATCCTATAACCTTTGATAATTCTTTGTGGAATCAATTCATCTTTATCATTAGGAACAACAGTAATACCTCCCTTCTTAGGGACACAATGGACAGCACTTACCCACTGACTATCAGCAACGGGATAAATTATACCTGCCTCCAGAAGCTTGATTATTTCTTTTTTACCACTTCTTTCATTTTAGGATTCAGACATCGTTGAGGACCACGAACTGGTTTGGCATCTGCTTCCAAATTTATTTTATGTTGACATAGAGTGGGACTAATGCCCTTAAGATCATCAAGAGTATATCCAATAGCAACACGATGCTTCTTCAGAGTTTTCAATAATCTTTCTTCTTCATGCTCTGAAAGGTTAGCACTAATAATAACAGGATATATCTTCTTTTCATCAAGATAAGCATATTTAAGATTATCAGGCAAAGGTTTAAGCTCAAACACGGGATCACCCTTAGGTGGAGGAGGATCCCCTAAAATTTCAACAGGCAAATTGTGTTGCAGAGTAGGTTCCTGTTTAAAGAATACTTCATCTATTTCCCTTCTTTCATTCATGAACATATCATTTTCATGGTCTAGCAAATAGTGTTCTAAAGGATCACTAGGAGGTACGGCAATAGAAGCAAGACCAATAATTTCATCCTTACTAGGTAATTCTTCCTCGCGATGTTGTTTACTAAATTTAGAGAAATTAAACTCATGAACCATATCATCCAAGCCAACAGTAACAACATTCTTTGTGCAATCTATGGTAGCATTGACAGTATTTAAGAAGGGTCTACCAAATATAATGGGACAAAAGCTATCTTGTGGGGAACCAAGAACAAGAAAATCAGCAGGATATTTAGTTTTCCCACACAAGACTTCAACATCTCTAACAATTCCCATTGGTGAAATAGTATCTCTATTAGCAAGTTTAATAGTAACATCAATTTCTTCTAACTCAACAGGTGCAATGTCATGCATAATTTCTTTGTATAAGTCAATAGGTATTGCACTAGCACTAGCACCCATATCACATAAGCCATGATAACAATGATCACCTATTTTAACAGAAATAGCAGGCACGCCTACCACAGGTCTATGTTTATCTTTATCACAAGGTTTAGCAATTCTAGCAGTTTCACCTTCGAACTGAATAACATGCCCATCAATATTATCAGACAAGAGATCTTTAACAATAGCAATATTAGGTTCTACTTTAACTTGCTCAGGAGGTGTATAAGTTCTAATATTGCTTTTACAAACAACAGTTGAAGATTTAGCATGATCCTTTATTCTAACAGGGAAAGGTGGTTTCTCAACATAAGAAGTAGGAACAATAGGATCATTATAAGTGACAGCCTTTTCTTCAACTTTAATAGGTGCAGCTACTTTTACTTCTATGGGAGGATGATATTTAAACCACTTCTCCTTAGGGAGATCAACATAAGTAGCAAAAGATTCACAAAAAGAAGCTACTATCTCAGAGTCAAGTCCATATTTAGTGCTAAACTTACGGAAAATATCGGTATCCATAAAAGATTTAACACAATCAAACTTAGGTGTCATACCTGACTCCTTACCTTCGTCGAGATCCCAATCTTCAGAGTTGCGTTTAATTCTATCCAATAAATTCCATCTGAATTCAATAGTCGTCATCATAAAAGAGCCAGCACAAGAAGTATCGAGCATGGTGCGATTGTTTTCAGAAAGCCGAGCATAAAAACTTTGCATAATTATTTCTCTGGAGAGCTCATGATTGGGGCATGAATATAACATTGATTTAAGCCTCCCCCAAGCTTGAGCGATGCTTTCTCCTTCGCGAGGCCAGAAATTGTATATATAATTACGATCATGATGAACAAGATGCATAGGGTAATACTTTTGATGAAATTCCAATTTCAATCTTTTATAGTTCCATGATTTCATATCATCACATAGCCTATACCATATCAATGCGTCTCCCTTCAAAGATAAAGGGAAGGCCTTCTTCTTAGCAACATCATCGGGTATACCTGCAAGCTTAAATAATCCACAAACTTCATCCACATATATTAAGTGCTCATCAGGATGCTTTGTTCCATCTCCTGTAAAAGGGTTAGCTAGCAGTTTTTCCATCATACCCGAAGGAAATTCAAAAGGAGTTTCATTTTCAATAGGTTCAGTAGGTTGAGGAGCAACTCTTTGCTCTACTGGACGAGGTGAAGATACCCCGAACAAGCCCCTCAGAGAATTACTTTCCATAGTAACAAGTGACAGTAAATTTCAGCACATTATATAAATTTTTCCTTACCAAATTCCACCTACCAAAGGCGTTACACTCCCAGGCAACGGCGCCAGAAAAGAGTCTTGATGACCCACAAGCATAGGGGATCTATCGTAGTCCTTTCGATAAGTAAGAGTGTCGAACCCAACGAGGAGCAGAAGGAAATGATAAGCGGTTTTCAGCAAGGTATTCTCTGCAAGTACTGAAATAAGTGGTAAAAGATAGTTTTGTGATAAGATAAATTGTAACGAGCAACAAGTAACAAAAGTAAATAAAGTGCAACAAGGTGGCCCAATCCTTTTTGTAGCAAAGGACAAGCCAGAACAAACTCTTATAATAGGAAAAGCGCTCCCGAGGACACATGGGAATATCGTCAAGCTAGTTTTCATCACGTTCATATGATTCGCGTTCGATACTTTGATAATTTGATATGTGGGTGGACCGGTGCTTGGGTGCTGTTCTTACTTGAACAAGCATCCCACTTATGATTAACCTCTATCCCAAGCATCCGCAACTACAACAAAAGTATTAAGGTAAACCTAACCATAGCATGAAACATATGGATCCAAATCAGCCCCTTACGAAGCAACGCATAAACTAG